>NW_026127472.1:11980-97402 GCF_022985175.1 Labeo rohita
TGGCCAGAATATGTAACTAAAGTGCAGTTTGACTTCTTTAAAGTTGTTGTCTCGTTAGAAGTTTTCTCAAAATCTTTAAATGACAACACATTGCACTCTGCTCCTGTATCTAGCTTAAAGGTAAGTAGACTATTGTTTATGCTGAATTCTTGTGTCCATTTCTTGGTTTCACTTTCCATTGTAGAGACTGTATACATCTGTGGAAGCCATTTGCTAGCTTTTTCCTCACTTTGTTCAATTTCAATGGTACCAATAGATAATTCAGCATCTTGTTGTTCTATCTCATGTACTTTTTTCTCCTATCTTGTTTGTTTGTCCTTTTTCTGCGGAGTTTTGCACATGCGGCTAAAATGATTCTTCCTCGAGCACTCATTACAAATTTTTCCCATATGCCGGACACTTCCTTGGCTCATGTACATACCCACATCTTGTGCACTCATCTTTCTCTTTCCTTGTGTGCTTGATATTCACTTGTCTGGCCGACTTTGTCTTCGTGATTTTGTTCACTGCCACTTCTGCTTCTTCATGCAGCACTTTCAAGTGGCTTTGTGTTATTTCGTTTGCACGACAAATATCCACAGCCTTTGCTAGGTTCAGATCTGTTTCTCTGAGAAGTCTAGCTCTCACAGTGTCATTGTTAACACCACAGACAATGCGATCTTTAATCAAGTCATCATTTAACCTTCCAAACTCACAATCTTTTGCCTTATTTTTTAAGTCAGTCACGTATGCATCGATGGTTTCGTTCGGTCCCTGTGCTCTCGTGAAAAACATATGCCTCAGATATGTAATATTCTTTCTTGGCTCACAGTATTCTCTAAACTTTTCTTTGAGCACTTCAAAATCATCCGCATCATCATCAAAGTCCATTTATTTACCTTGTCACTCTTTTCTGCAATGCCCGTTGCAATGAGATACAGATCAAACTTTTGAATCCACGTTCGCCAGTTTTCCGCCAGATTTCCTTCAAAATCCAAACTGTTAGGAGGTTTTAACTGATCCATAGTTTTCTTCTGACACCATGTGATGTTTAGTGGATTAACTTTAGTACAAAGACACACGGAGCCCAGGTTGCATGCTACTCAACATTTTTATCTCTCTTTTTCCATACCTCTCTCTTACAGGGTACGCCAGCATATCTTAACAAGGAGAGCACCACCTTCAGGTAAGGAATAATAATACAACTCTCACACATCACAGCAACCACACCAGAATGAACACAGAAGGTAACAAAGCCTGTAAAAACCTATGAAGATTTTAAGTTTGCTACATGTCTCCTTTCTATAGGATAAAAAAGAAGAAAATTTATATTGAAATGATGAAAGAAACATCACAATGTTTTAACAAAAGGACTGTCATTTTAGAGATGTTCATTGTGATTTTCCTTTGGGTCATAACAGGCAAGTATTCTGTGTTTCTTTGTATAATTTATTTCACTCATAAGGGGAGTTGACATGTCCTGCTGTATGCAAGCATTTTGCTAATTCTTGTATCTTAATAATCTTATGTTATTAGAGATACTGTCACAGACTTTCAAAAACGTGATTTAAATGGCTGTAAAATTTAAAGAAATGGTGACGTTTTACAGGACATATATTGCACTTTCCCTTATACTTTCATAGTAATTTGAACCTAAAATCTAGATTTTTATAAAGTTTGGAAAAATGTTATGCATCAAATATGTATAACAATATATATATATATATATATATATATATATATAGTACTGTGCAAAAGTCTTAGGCCACTAGTATTTTCATCAGCTAAAAAATGTTTTAAAGTCAGTTAAAGTCGGTCTTTTGCTGTAGTGTGTCAGCAGGAAATATCAGATTACATTTCCAAACATTCATTTTGCCATTAATCGTAATAATCTAGTGAGATGTTTGTTTGCACAAAGAGTCTGACAACAGCGAGTGCTCTGCACAGAGATCTGATCTCATCATCATCCAGTCTGTCTGGAATGACATGAAGAAACACAACAAACTCAGACAGACTAAATTCACAACAAAGTCTCCAGGATGCTTCAAGAAACCTACCTGCAAAGCTGCAGCACTGTTAAAAGTTTTAGGCACTTGTGTACAAATGCTGTAAAATGAGGATGCTGTCATAATTAGATTTTCTTTATCAACTACCTTCTGTTAACTAAATGAAATCAACATTTGGTGTGACCATTTTTTGCGTTTACAGCAGCTTTTGCCCTGGGTGCACCAGATGTGCAAAATTTTTCAGGTAGCTTTGCAGGTAGGTCTCTTGAAGCATCTTGGAGACGTTGCCACAGTTCTTCTGGATTTACTCTCAGTTTGTTCTGTGCCTTCATGTCATTCCAGGAAGATTGGATGATGATGATTAGATCAGTGTGGAGCACTGACTGTTGTCAGACTCCTTGTGCAAACAAAAATCTTGATTCACTAGATTTTGGAAATGTAAACAATTTTTAACAAACAGAAAAGTTTGGAATGTAAACCATTTTTTTGGTGAAAATACTGACAAACTACATATATATATATATATACTATATATACTATATATACTATATATATATATACATTTACTGATACAGTCTGTAAAAGAAATCATTAAAGTTGATCTTTTCTCCATTCAGGTACTGAATGCACAACCGGATCAGCAGACAGAGTGTTTACGGCTCAGATTGGAGGATTGCTCAATATTCCATGTCATTATGACAGGAAATACACTGAAAACAAGAAATACTGGTGCTTTCATGCAAAAGGAGAATACTATTTGTGCTCTATTCTGGCATATGCTAATGAAACCAAAGGAAATGTGTCAGTACTTGATCATCCACATCAAAGTGTTTTTAATGTGACTATGAGAAACCTGCAGTATAAAGACACTGGAACTTATTGGTGTGCTGTGGAAATTGAAGGAATACCACGGGATGTGACAGAGAAGCTTCATCTCACAGTTCAGTCAGGTAATGAGTTTTACAGTCAAATAAATCATTCTCCTAATAAAATCACAAGCTCAAATGGCTGGGGTGAATGCACAGATCTACACAGGACTCACAGATTTCTGTTCTCACAGTTATTGAACCAAAACTAAGCAAAAAAACAAGTAATACAGACTAAATGAATAAAACGTGACTGGTATGGACAAAATTATAATGAAACAAAACTTTTCTACATTTCTGTTTAACAGCAGTTGTCACCACAGAGGAATCTGTCACTACAGAGAAAGATGTGATCACAGTGGAATCTGACAGAAATGGGTTAGTATGGTTTTTTTCCTCATGAACCTATATATTAAGTATATTGTTTAATTGTCTTTCTTAACATTTTGTCTGTTTTAGGTGTACTTAATATTCTAGAATTTATCACTTGCAGTTTTAATATTCTAGATTTCTTTTTAAGTTTACTGTAACTGGTGTAAAATCAGCAAGCAACAAAAAAAGTATCTTTGGGTGTAGGTTAAATAGGTTAAAGCTACAAAAAACTTGTTGCTAAAAGCGGCTCAGTATACATACATACACACACACACACACATATAAACCATTCATTTTGTTCATCATCACAGGCTTTATTTGTATCAGGAGGTGTGGATTCCAGTGGTTGCTCTGCTGATGGTGATTGTGATTATTGTGTCAGCTGTAATATGCAGGAAGAGGCGCAGTCAGTATTAATTTCACTTTTTACTTTTTTTTTTTTTTTTGCATAAACAGTTTCAACAATAATTCAGTGTAACAAAAATAAAGACTTTTATAATGTTACAAAAGATTTATATTTCAAATAAATGCTGTTTGTATTCATCAAAGAATCCTGAGAAAAATGTATCACTATTTCCACAACAGTATTTTGAGCATGTGACACAGAAGACTGGAATAATGATGCTGAAAATTCAGCTTTGCATCACAAAAATAAATTACTTTTTGAAATATATTCAAACTGTTATTTTAAATTGCAATAATATTTAACAGTACTACTGTTTTAACTATATTTCTGATCAAATGCAGCCTTGTTGAGCAAAAAATCTAAAAATCTTACCAGCCTTTTGAAAGCAAGTGTGTTTTTATAAACGTTTTGTTGATGTCTAAGAACTGAATGGCTGATAACTCCATGTGTTCTCTCACGAACAGACAGAAATAACACCAATGTGAACAGAGACTGAGCCAGTGACGCAGTAAGTCTGAGTTAACAAACAGTTTGAGTTAAAACTTATAACTGAGACTCAGAGCATCAGATGTGATTTCATCTCATTGTTTATTCTCTTAATCACAGGTGAAAACCACTAAATGGCAGAGCAAAATGTGAACACAGCGCTGATGTTTTTGATTTCATTTTTCTGCAAATTTTTTTCATGCCAGTAATAAATTATAAAAGCAGAGCATGCAAAATACTGATTACAATAAAATTAATTATCTATACATTACAATTTACTGTTCCCAGTAGTGACATGGTAAGTACCTTTGAACTGGATTGGAGAAGTTTTATTCTGTAACATAAACCATTTTACTATACAAACATTCTCTAGTAACAAGTTTGTAAATTGTTGTTTGGAAAAAGAATGAAGCTATAATATATAAATTTAAGCTGTAATGTGCTTGCTTTTAAGTGTGGCAATAACATGTAAAAAACCTTTTAAAAAAGAAAATGTGCTATATTGTCTTGTTTTTTTTTTTTTTTTTGGTATTTACCTATATACACATACAACATTTACATCTACAATGGGTGTTTTTTAGCTGCTTTACCTGAAGACCAACCTCTAAACCAAGCCTCCAGTGGATTAGAATAAATGAGGTACTGTAAAGCAGCTGAAAATGCACATTGTAGTTTGAAAACCAGTGATTGGGTAACACCCGCTGGTAGCTTAAATGATGTTGTGATCATTGACTGTCAGATTTCATCAAAATTTTAATGTTGATTCAACATACTTTAAATATTAAAATATCTGTATAGAAAATGCAACGTAATAAAACAAGGTTAAACTTATTTAATACTGTATTTAAATATTGAATAATCAACCCATAATCAATACCATAAAAATTCTGCTGTTAGAAAAAGAAAAGGCAATTTGAATATGCTCTAGGAGTATGTAAATTTGATGAGTGGGCACAAAATTCCATGAAAGGGCAGATTGCTTTACAGCAGCAACAAATGCACAGCTATCCACTGTAATTACCACTGTGAATTACACTCACTTAACTGTAGGGGGCAACAATACACAAAACTGCTTTAAAGGATTAGGTCACTTCCAGAACAAAAATGTACAGGTAATTTACTCACCCCATCATCCAAGATGATGTCTTTCTTTCTTCAGTCGATAAGAAATTATGTTTCTTGAGGAAAAAAAAAAATCAGGAATTATCTCCATATAATGGACTTTAATACAAAGAACATCAAAACTCTTTACAAAAAACAAAAAATAGTAGAACAGTGATGTAGTACAATTCTGATGTTGAAGAAGAAAACGAAATGGGAGTTTTTCAACCTACCCTAAGTGTATTGACTGCGCATGCGCATCACAGAGATGAGACAAGACGAGCATTTGAGGTTAGCAAGTATATAAACTGTCAATTTGTTTCGAAAATGACTGATCGTTTTCCTAGATAAGATCCTTCTTCCTCGGCTGGGATCGTTTAGAGTCATTTTAAGCTGCATTTAAACTGCAATTTGGACGTTGAAATGCGTGAGCGCCATTGAAGTTCACTGTATGGAGAACATTCCTGAAATATTTTCCTGAAGAAACATAATTCTTTATGACTTAAGAAAGAAAGACATGAACATCTTGGATGACAAGGGGGTGAGTAAACTATCTGTAAAATATACAGAAGAATGTACCATTAAGCGATTTAACTTTTTACAACATTAGACTTTGTTGTGCGTTTGATCAGCATATAAATGATCATGAGCCTTTGTTAATTATTGACCTCTGTACAGTAAAGTGCTTCATATACATTTACATCTTGATTCAAGTTAAATTAAAATATGTAGATAAGGTTGATTGCAGTGGCTTACATGCGTTTGCCACAAAACAGACTGAAAATAACCCATTTCCGCAGTGGCCCACTCCAATAGTAATAAAAGAGAAAAGTAGAACTGACACTGACTGTATTGTATATTAATACTTCTCATTCAAAATATAAATAAATTGTTTTAGACTTTTCTTAATTCACATTATAAATTAATTACTTTAGATCTCTAAAAGAGACAAATTTGTAAGTTGTATGCAACTTTCACAATCAAGCAGGGAGTCTGTTTTTTACACAAGCAACCACAGAGAACGAATGCAGGAAGTATAAGAAAGACTGTAGAAACTATGATTGACCCCATATGTCACGTGTCTTGAGGAACAAGCTGTTTCTATATGATTCACCTAAAGAAAAGAAAACTTACACTGAAATGATGAAGATACAGATGGAAGAAACATCACAACTTTTTAACAAAAGGCTTAAAGATTGTTATTGTGTTTTTCTTTTGGCTCATAACAGGCAAGTATTATTTGTTTGCTTATAATTCAATTTACTCATATGGGGTGTTGACATGTCTGACTGTATGACAAGCATTTTGCTTACTCTTATTCTTGCACCATAATAATCTTGTCACACTTTCTAAAGAGATTTGGATTTTTTTTAAAAAAAGCCTGGGGACATCTTATTTACATAATATGTATAACTATATGGGGGGAAAAATACATTTACTGATACAGTCTGTAAAAGAAATCATATATTACTGTAACATCTGTACAGGCTTGATCTTTTGTCTGTTCAGGTACTGAATGTACAACCGGATCAGCAGTCAGAGTGTTAACAGTTCAGACTGAAGGATCAGTCATTATTCCATGTCATTATGACAGGAACTACAGTGGTCACAAGAAATACTGGTGTTTTTATGCAGATGGAGCATACTATTCTTGCTCAATTCTGGCATATGCTAATGAAACCAAAGGAAAAGTGTCAATAATTGATCACCCAGATCAGAGTTTCTTTACTGTGACTATGAGAAACCTGCAGGTTAAAGACACTGGAGCTTATTGGTGTGCTGTGGAGACTATAGGAATTGATGTGAAAAAGCAGCTTCATCTGACAATTCAAGCAGGTATGAGATGACTTTTATATTTAAGTGTGCAATTCTCCTGATTTCTAAATCACAATCTTACGTGACTGGTGTGTGTGTGTGCAGCTCCTGATGTGTTTGTGGTGAGCAGCAGTGTATGTGGACATGAAGGTGGCGATATCAGTGTTCAGTGTCTCTACAGTTCTAAATATAAGAATAAGATAGTAAGAATTTTTTAAAAAAATCAGAATAATAGAATGATTTCTGAAGGATCATGTGAATGGAGTAACGAAGTTAAAAAATTGAAATCACAGGAATAAATTACATTTTAAAACATATTCAAACAGAAAACTGTAAAAATATTTCAAAATTTGGAATAAATAAATGCAGGCTTGGTGAGCAGAAGAGATCTCTTTAAAAAAACATTAAAAATCTTACTGTTCATACACTTTTGACTGGTAGTGTATGTCCTAAAGCTATGTGACAAACTTGTTCAACACTCATATTTGCCTGTATTTGCACTCATATTCTACCTATTTTTACTTTCAGATGGCACACAGAGGAGCGTTTCTGTCTGTCACCGAATTAGAGATCACAGGATTTTTGTGTGTTTAGATAAAATCAATAAACCAGAGAGATTCTGCGAAACTCTCATGAGATTTGTATTTGCTATATCAAGGTTAATGTTTAAGTTAGCAGACTTTTTCTTGCGATAGGGTGTCCTTATTGCAGTTTACTTTGGCCAGGAAACACACACACAAACTGGAAGTGACCATCTGATTGACATATAAAGTGGCCAATAAATCTCTGAAAGCGAGTCAGACTGGAAGACTCACACATTTAAGTTACAAATGGAAGTACTGCTCTTGTGTTGAAAATAAGGTGGATAGGGTTTGGTTTGCTGCAGGACTTCAAATGAACACAGTATGAATTTCTCACATGAATCTCATGTGAGACTTTTCACAGAAAGGACGTATCTGTCTGTCTATGTATCTGATTCCTTTGTATTTGACACTGTTTTTTCTTCCTCTGAAGTTGTACTCTTTTCAGTCATTTCTCCTAATAAAACCTGATGTTAGTTATTTAGCTCCTTCTTCAGAATAGGATCTAACCCAGCACAGTAGAAACTACCAGTGATGTAAATGTACATT
Organism: Labeo rohita; assembly: GCF_022985175.1. NCBI lineage: Eukaryota > Metazoa > Chordata > Actinopteri > Cypriniformes > Cyprinidae > Labeo > Labeo rohita. Next base: position 20,142 of record NW_026127472.1, read on the forward strand.
GATTGGCCAAACGCATGCCTTACGAAACACCAGCACCTACTATTTTTTTAAAGCAGTGCAAAAGTCCCCGGTATAAGAGCAGAAAATAGAAGTTGGGCAGTTATACTAACATATTGCAGGGGAACATCAGCAAAGAGAAAAGAAATGGCCTCATACATAAAGGCAAAAATATTCTACATTTTTTTGGCTCAGTTTAGGTAAGAATATTTAATACTTTTCTGTGCTTGTTTCTAATGGATCTGTTTATCATTTTAAAACCACAAATGTAATATTCAGCTCTTTGTGTTTTTTACGCTTTAAGTATGAACAAATTAAGAAGTGATTTAATGTTAATCCTGGACATGATAACAGTTTGTGTTGTTTGTTTAGGTGTTGAATGTTACAGCAGCTGGTCAAATGTATTAACTATTCAGACTGGAGGACCTGTTACAATCCCATGTCATTATGACAAGAAATACACACAGCAGAAGAAATACTGGTACTCAGAAATTGAACAATCTAAAACATACACAAACACAACAGAGGAGAATCTGTCAGTAATTGATCATCCTGATCAGAGTCTCTTTACTGTGACTATGAGAAACCTGCAGATCAAACACACTGGACATTATTATTGTGTTGTGGAAACTGGAGAACAACCACCGACAATTATCACATATGAGCCTCATCTCAAGATTCAATCTGGTAAGAGATTTTGTTTTAATCACATTATAATGTAAATTCGGTGACTTCACGTATGTATTATATAAATGTGTGTGTGTTCAGCTCCTGATGTGTCTGTGGTGAGCAGCAGTGTATCTGGACATGAAGGTGGTAATATCAGTGTTCAGTGTCTCTACAGTTCTGGATATCAGAATAAAGTCAAACAGTGGTGTAGATATAAAGATCAGAGCTGTTACACAGTGGGGAGGACTGACACATCCCAGAATTCATCAGTCCAGATCAGTGATGATGGGAGAAGATCCTTCACTGTGCTGATGACTGGACTGAGACTGACTGATTCTGGCTGGTACTGGTGCTCTGCTGGAGTGGCAATGAATCCTGTTCAACTCACTGTAACAAAACAAGGTAAAACTTATTAAATTCTGTATTTAAATACTGAATAATCATTCTATAATCAATTCTAAAAAAAGTTCTACTGTTACAAAAAAAAAAAAAAAAACTACTTTTTGTTATTTATTCTTTAACAACTTCTAAAATTAATTTGTATGTAATGTTACATAACATATTCAGGTCTTTGTGCAAAATGGAAAAATATGTAGGAAAAAATATTTTCTGGAATGTAAGGGTTTGAATTTGTGCAAAACATAAAGAATGTGAGACAGAAATGTTCAGTTCTGATATTTGCCTCTTGATTTTGTGCTTTTGTATTTTATTTTTCAGAGGCTAGAGATCTAGAGATTTCTCCGCATCAACCAGAAAGATCAGATGATTAGAAAACATTTGATAAAAAGATTTATGTTCTGCCTTTACTTTACACTCAGTCAACAGACAGACATTAGATGTGTGTGAAGAATGCATTAGATGTCTACATTTGCTAAATATTTAGTTAAATGTCTGTAATGTATTTTTTCCTTAAATGTTTACTTTTATACTCACATTTGCAGTCTTCGCACTTGAACACTGGTATTACATGACATATCTCCTGTATTTGGCCCAAGTGTTCAAGTTGTTGTAGTACTTTGCACTTTCCAATAAACTTCTAAACTTCTGTTCAGTTGTCTCTGAAAGACAACAAGTTTATTTGTTGTGTTTCTAATTAAGCGATAAAAAGCTGTTAAAAAAGGAAAAAGGAAAGGAAAGCAAAACAAGCATATTATTCTTTGATGCAAAACAAGCATATTATTCTTACTCTGTTTTGGCAAATGTGTTATAGTTATTCTGACATATAATGACGCAACACAAGATTTTGTTTTGTAGCATGAAGTCCTTACTGTTACTAATTTTGGTTAAGAACCACCAATGTAGACAGGAAGTGACTGTCTGGTTGACAAGCAAAGCAACAAGGTGCTAGGTTAAGGGGGACTTTTAAAAAAGTGTCTAGCATCTATCTATTTATCTGCCTATCTATCTATCTATCACCATTTCTTTTTAAATCTATATCCTGACATATGATAGACAGACACACTGATCTATGAACAGTAAACACGGCCCTGAGATACTTTGTTGTATCTTTCTAACTGTAGCATAACTTTTATGTAATTTATCAATGTTTATAATACGTTTCTAAAACAACAGCATGTGATATGGCACCCGTTGATGTTTTTTTTCCAAGCACTGCTTTGTGATGTTTTGAAAACTTCAGAATCATTTGTTTCAAACCAGTAATTCACAGCACGTATAAAGTACAAACCGGTTGAAAATGTTGTACAAAATACACACTTATCTTGTACAAAATGTGCAACACTTTGTTTTACTACCAAATCATGTGTAACATCTACAGTGGATTTTTTTTCTTCAACTTCTCATCGTTTTAGGGCACATTAGGTTCTGACTGTGATGCATGATGGGATACGTTTAGCGTCTGCACGTCAAGGGCACTGGGCTTTGATGTTTTTCAGACTTGGGACAGTCTTGCGCACACACTTCCTGTTTTGTGCATGCACTCTCAAATAGCCAAGACCACAAATGTGGTATTGTGAACTCATAAACCAGTGTCTATGGTTTTTACCTAATCTCAAATCAGTTTTATACATTTGTAGTCATTTTAACGACATTTGTAAAAAGAATGAGTAGTAGTTAACATTCTCTTACTGGCCTTTTTAGCTAAGCCCTTGTACAACATACAAAAAAATTGTCATAGTTATTTAATAGATTGCACTTTCACTAAAGCATTTGCCACTTGTTTGTAAAAGCAGTTTTTATGCATGTTTGGCCTGAGTTTTTATAAAAGGTAATTTACACAGTTTTTACCAGTTATCACCAGAGTGTGCCGTTTCTATCTTTGAATCATTGAATCATTTTGTGAAGCAATTGGTTTAATTGATTCAAAGATTTGAAAAGATTCATTTCTCACATTGACAATGGCATTGCTTATATGACCATAAGGGAATGTTTACATGAACACCTATTGTTGCAGTCGAAATTAAATCATTCTGATTGATGAATCTGAATGTAGTGTTTACATGAAAGCTAAATAAAGCGATTGGGTTGATGTGTCCATTTATACGTCACAAGCTTCATATAAGATTTGATCTTTTGACATGCACACACTGCACTAATACAGATTCTTGCTATTTGCGCATATTATTCTCCTATCACTACTTTTCTTTGTTTTTTAAAGAGCAGATTTAGATCTCAGCTTTTTGTAGAACTGATACAAAATGCAATCAGAATTAATCTAATTGAGAAATACAGTTTCTCAAAAAAGTGGAACAATCACGTCATCTCACACAAAGAGAGAAAGAGCTCTACTGAGCATGTGAAGATAAAGTGTCAAAATATATTTATTTTTGGTTGATAAAATTTTGTACACTTTCCCCCCATCCCCCTACTAGTGAAACAAAATGTAAATAAAAGTATGATATAGGCTACTAAATGAAAGAAGTGGCCCTTGAGGTCCACATTTTTCTCCAGAGTTTAGCTCCAAACTCACCTGCCTGTAATTTTCTAGCAACCCTGAACACCAGTTTGTTTTTAATTAGGGTTGAGCTATACTCAGCAGGAGAATCTGAGAACCCCTGATCTAGAATCTCAGGTCAGGTCTCAACCAAGTGACGCAAGACATTTAAGTGTTAAATGAGGTTGAAAAAGGGAAGTGCAGCAGTTACTACAAACACAGTCAGACAACTCAGATACAGCAAGATAAACTTACACAATGATTGCATATGCAAAGACCAAAATATTCTACATTTCAATTGGGTTTTGGCTCATTTTAGGTGAGTTTAAATTTTGTGCTGTGTTTGTTTGTAACGGATCCTGTTTATCATTTTGTATGACACATTGTGTGCTTAGCTGTTTGTGTTGCTTTTATTGTGTTTTACGTGAAGACTGAACAAATTAAGAAGTGATTTATTATTAATCCTGGATGTAATAACGATTTGTGTGTTGTTTGTTTAGGTGTTAAATGTGACTTAGCTTGGTCAAATCATGTATTAATTATTAAGACTGGAGGGTCTGTCAGCATCCCATGTCTTTATGAAAAGAAATACACACAGCAGAAGAAATACTGGTTCTCAGGAATCGATTATTCTAGTAAATACACAAACACAACAGAGGAGAATTTGTCGGTAATTGATCATCCTGATCAGAGTTTCTTTACTGTGACTATGAGAAACCTGCAGAACAAACACACTGGACCTCATTATTGTGTTGTGGACAATCAAGGACAACCAGCTGTCATATATGATCCTTATATTAAGGTTCAATCTGGTGAGAGATTTTATAATTATTTTAATCACATTCTAATGTCAAATTCTCTGACTTATATTTTATCCCAGTATATTACATACATATTTTATCATCTTAAATGACTGGTGTGTGTGTGTGTGTGTGTGTGTCTTCAGCTCCTGGTGTGTCTGTGGTGAGCAGCAGTGTATCTGGACATGAAGGTGGTGATGTCAGTGTTCAGTGCATCTACCGTTCTGGATATAAGAATAAAACCAAACAGTGGTGCAGATATAAAGATCAGAGCTGTTACACAGTGGAGAGGACTGACACATCCCAGAATTCATCAGTCCAGATCAGTGATGATGGGAGAAGATCCTTCACTGTGCTGATGACTGGACTGAGACTGACTGATTCTGGCTGGTACTTCTGCTCTGCTGGAGAGTTACTGTATCCTGTTTAACTCACTGTAACAAAACAAGGTAAAACTTCTTTAAAAACTTATTTTACTGTATTTATGTACTGAAAAATCAGTCCACAATTAATACTATACAAATTCTGCTGTTAGAAAAAATCTTTTTATTTTGACAGTAAATGTGAACACAGACACCAGCGCTGAGAAGGACAAGTTAGTATTGTGAAATTCTCATTATTGTTATTTTATTCTTTGCCAACATATTTGTAATTAATCTTGCGTAATATATTTTGCTGGTCTTTTGTGAAAAATGATAAAATAAATGAATAAAAATATTTTTTTGGAATTCAAGGATTTAAATGCGTGCAAAATGCACATAATGTGACATTGCGCGGGGCACAAACTAACGAGGGGTTTAAACATTTCCACAGATCCCAACATAACAAAACTTGCAATATTTACTAGCTGCCATATCAACTCCAAAATGGTTTAAAATGAAAAACCTCTTTAAGATATCGTTGAATATTTAACTTTTAGCAAAAGTACATTTCTGGATTAAGTACATTTTTTCATCTCATTTTTTATATTGTTTGACAATGAGACAAATCACCATTATTTTATTTGAAAAAAAAAAAAAATTAAAAAAATAATGTCTAACCATGAAAATTTTATTTTATTGACAAAATATTTTAGCTTGTCTTGCATCTTTTTTTCATTAGATCAGATAACATTTTAAGCTGTCACGTGCCATATTTATTTTGGGGTAGGCTAAATCAAGAAAAAAGTATAGGCTACACTGTAATTATAAAACAAAACTACGTATTTGTGCTATACATGTGTGAAATTAATGGAAACGGGGTTTTGCCCCGTTCTGCCCTACATGTTTCCATCACTGTTTTTATGCGTAGGGGAGCGCGGGGCACAACCTAACACTTTTTGAATTTCTCAGTTCCACGTGGGGTTCAGAGTATATTTTTTTCATCCACGTTAATTTCACACTTGTCTAGTACAAATATGTCGAGCTGTTTCATAATTACAGCGCATACGTTTTTCGTTATTTACCTCAAAAGAAAGGAAGTGAAAAGTGACCCCTGGTGAAAAAAACAGCATATGCTGGTAGGCATGTTTTGATGCTGGGATGCGGTACCAGCATAAACCAGCTAAGGACCAGCTTAAACCAGCATCAAAACATACCTACCAGCATATGCTGTTTTTTTCACCAGGGATAACACTATACGTGTGAGCGGCACGTTGTAACATCACCATATGACAGCTTAAAATGTTATCTAATCGAATGAAAAAAATATACACGACAAGCTAAAATGTTTTGTCAATAAAAAAAAAAGATTGACTTTTTCAAACAAAATAATGGCGTTTTTAAGAATTTAATGTCATTTTTGAGGTTCACAATGAACACATCGCAACCAGGCGTGGGACGGCCCTGATTGCAAAACACAGCTATACAGTACAGTTCAAAACAATATGCGCAAATAGATGAAACACATACAGACATTCAGAAAAAAAAAACCACTCCCCTCCCTCCAAACACAGCTCTCATACAACATGAGACGCATAAACGAGCCCAAAAGGTTTACATTTCTTGAAATAGTAATTTCTCAACATTAAACATCGATTGTCAGTCTTATTCACCCGTTTCTTGTGGTTTCTTTTTAAAATCAATAAAAGTGAGTAGTGAAAATTACATCACTAATGTCATAGAACAGCATAGTTTAATATAGTGGGGCAGATAACTCAGTGTCACAATGTTCCCCATCAGCGCGAGTGGAATATAAAACTGGTTAGTGTTTTCTGCTGGTTTGTCAAGCATTAATGAACTATCTGAACTGATAAATAACAGATTGGCGATTAAAATAATAGCAGATTTGTCTCATTTTAAATGAATACTAAAAACTGAGATGAAAAATTTACCTCAGCCAGAAATTTACTTTTACTATGGTAAAATAAATATTCAGCGATATCTTCAAAAGGCTTTTGAATTTTGGCGCACTTTTTTCTCTGTATAGTGTTACAGTGGCAACTAGTAAATACTGTAAATTTGGTTATGCTGGCTTGTGTGGAAATATTTAAACCACGTGTGTTACAATTAACCCCGCGCACCCCTATTTTGAATTATCGCATGTGATGAATACACCAAATTTCGGAAGAAAATCCCTTCATCCCCAAAAAAAGTTTTTATGTTCGCTTAAAGTGGTTTTTAACTAGTGCGAAAAAGAGTTAATGCGAATAATGGGATATGCATTTGCAACGCATTTACCGAACACACACACAATTAAAAAGTAATTGAATAACAGAATCAAATAAGATAATACAGGGCAAAGTGAAATTCCATTTAAAAATCACAAATTCCAATAAGATTCCATGAATCAATAAAAAGTCAGGAGAAATTAAAATCCCATTAAAAAATAAAAATACAAAATCCTACAGGACAAAGTAAAATTCAATTAAAATAAATCAGAATGTGTAATAAGATTCTAAATTCTTATTGGACAAAGTGAAATTCCATTAAAATAAATCAGAATGTCCAATAATATTCTAAAATCCTACAGGACAAAGTGAAATTCCATTAAAATAAATCAGAATGTCCAATAAGATTCTAAAATCCTATAGGACAAAGTGAAATTCCTGTAAGATAAATCAGAATGTCCAATAAGATTCTAAAATCCAATAGGACAAAGTAAAAATTCCATTAAAATAAATCAGATTGTCCAATAGGATGTTAAGAATCCAGTAAGATCCTAAAGGATAAACTAAAATTCCAATAGGATTTTTTGACAAGGGAATAAATTTCTCCAAGTGCATCGAAAGAGGCTTGTGACTTTACACTATAGGACGACATAACCTGATTAACCAGCGGGCCGATTTTGTTGCACACCATCTGAAATGTTGTTCATTCAGTGTTAATATTTGCTATTGTATTTTGTATTTCAGATGGCACATGACAAGGTTTTGTCTGTTACAAACTAGAGGAATTTTCGCCACAACGACCTGAAAGAACAGATGATTGGAAAACCTGCAAGTTAAAAGTTCAAAAATTTTCTTTACTCTCGGTCGGTTTATTATCACTTAGTTATGTATGTATAGCATACATTAGACGTCTACGCTTGCTAAAATGCTTAAATGAGCAACACAGCAAATAAAACTAATTTGAGGAAATAATATTCATTATGCATATTAACGTATTTATTTTCAATTAAGCCATCATCTTTAATATTAGTAGTTTTTTATTCACCCCTGACCTCACAGACATAGCCTAATGAAATCTTGTTGCCAGTGACTTGCTCATAAGTTAAATGGATGGAAACCCAGCGTTTGCACCTGTCTTTCATGTTAGCTTAGCGAACATGTTTTTTTTGGATTTTGATTTGAGTTCAGATGTACCAAAGCTTATAAATTGCTGTTACAAATTTTGTTTAAAAAAATATTGTAAAGATTACATTTTACCAAAATGAAAATGCACTGATAAAATACAGATAGGGCCTGAAAAACTGTCCCCCGGTTTCACAGAAAAGGCTTAAGCCTTGTCTAGCTGTTTCAACTGAAAGAAAGTTAAAATATATCAGTGCCTTCGTTTTCTTTCAAGATGCGCACACCTGTAATGTTTTTTTTTTTTTTTTTCTAAGGCACGTTTATAAAAATTTACTTAAATGTCCTAATTGAACTATGACCTGGCTTAGGCTCAGCCCTGTCTATAAAACCGGGCCTACTAGTCTACATTTGAATTTTCTGACCTGCTGGACAGTCTTGTGCACTTCCTGTACAGCTATCCACTGTAATTATTACAGTGCATTATTTACAGTAGTGATCTCCACTCACTGAACTGTAGGGAGCGCCAGAGAAGCAAAACAATACTTACAGTTGTTTTAATATGAAACTTACTACAGAAAAAACAGTGATGATTGTTAGTGATTCTGATGATGTGAAGTTTTAAAACTGAGTAATTTATGTTGGTATTATATCTTGTGCTTGTCTGTGCCATTATAAATGCAGATAATGTCTAACCATGAAGTTAAAAAATGATGATGTTTTTCCTATGCTGAACAAATGCATGCCAAAACAGCCTCTGATATGATTCAGAGAAGTGAAAGTGTAATACATTCTCAGTGCTTCTGTGTGTTTCTGAAAACATTAACACATCTTTCACACATTTTCTTTGCTGTTAGTTGAGAATAACCGTCACTTTTGCACTTGTTGTAAATGCTCTTTTTGTCTGTTTGCTTGTTTTCAACCAAAATGCTTCTTAAATGTTTGTTTAAACAGGTGTAAGCAATGTTATATACATGTTAAAAACAGTATAAACTGTACTGTATTAAATATTAAGCTGTAAAAATGAACATGTAAAATTAACCCTTTATGCTGGGTTAAATAAACAACCCAACTTGCTGGGTCAGGTTATCTCAATATGTGCTCTGTCCTATATTTACCCAGCTGCTGGGCTAAAATCAACCCACACTGGGTGGTGTGTTATTACAAAGTGAGAACTATAGGGAAGGGAACATGACAAAGAAAACACCAGAACAGAACTGCTTTGACACAGTAACTACTTCTCATTCAAAATGTAAATGACTTATTTTAGATCCTCTAAAAGAGATACTGTATATGCAAATTTTTACAATCATATTACGAGGCTGTTTTTTTACACAAGCAACCACAGAGAACGAATGCAGGAAGTAGCAAAGACTGTAATGACACCATATGTCACATGTCTCCTTGAATAACAAGCAGTTTCAATAGTATTAACCTAAAAAAGAGAGAACTTACATTGAAATTATGAAAATACAAATAGAAGAATCATCACAACTTTTTGACAAACAGAAGATGTTCACTGTGTTTTTCTTTTGGCTCATAACAGGCAAGTGTTCTGTGTTTGTTTATTATTCCTTTTACTCATATGGGGGTTTACATGCATGACAAGCATTTTGCTAATTCTTATTCTTGCAGCCTTATAATCATATGCTATTAGAGACACAGGCGCTCAAAAAGGTGATTTAAATAGGTGTAAAACTTAAAGAAATAATGACCTTCTAGGACATATTGTAATGTAGTGAGGAAGACGTGATGCGGACCGATCCATCTGCAGAGCTTTATTGGTTTTAGACATAGACATGGTCACAAAACAGGCAGGGTCAGACATTGGCAAACAGGTACATAGAAGCAAAACACAAGAGTAGTCCGTATGGCAGGCGAAGGTCGATCCATGGCGAACGTAATGTTAATCCAATGGGCTAGGCAAAGCAGGGTTTCCAACTTTAAAGGTCATCTTGGAGTGAGATTTTTTTTTTTTTTTTTTTTTGGAGTCTGGGGTCTTCTCGATTCCATGTATCTATATGAATATACTGTACATATAAGGGGATAAAAATGCAGCTGAATGCCTTTTTTAGCACCATTTTAAATTTGGTTTAAATTCAGTATTTGTTTTAGTATTCAGTATTATTAACTTTTTAAATTTTACATTTTTTAAAATTTAGTGTTTAATCATTTCTAAATATTTATTCATATGAAGAACTTAAAAGTAAGTAAGCAGGTATGACCTGCAATATTCTAGATACATGTACATTTAGTAAAGAGCCATACAGGTACCTATTGGGTAAATCATGGCATTACAAATGAAAATGATTTTTTTTTTTTCCGACCACAAAATGACTAATTTGCCTCTTTGCATTGGTATTTAACCTTAAATACTACACTAATTTTAATATAAGTAACATATAGCCATTAATGGACCATAATTATTGGACAAATATATTTAGTACTAAATGATCTCCTTAAAATATTAAATGAATATTATTTAACTAAAATATAGAACATTTATTTAACTGAAAAATAGTTAAACTGTATCTGAGGGTTAAATACAAGAAAACCATATTAACCCTTACGAAAATTAACCATGGTTACCAACTATGATGACTTCCGAGAAACCCGGAAATGTAAGAAAGGTCCATACTCGGCGATCCGTGAGAGGAGTCCAGGGCTTAAATAGAGTCTCTGATTGGACACAGGTGATCAGCGCAATGGCAACAGTCAGTGTATTGTGAATGTCAATGGAGTGAGAGTTTGACATCTGGTGGTGAATGCACCGAAGTTCACTGCCAGATTCATGACACATATATTACACTTTCCCTTACAATCATAGTGATTTTAAAACAAAATCCAAAACTGTCTGGGTACATGTTATGGACCATATATATAAGTAAACATTTACTGATACAGTCTGTAAAAGAAATAACATATTAATGCAACATCTGGGCAGGCATCTAAATAGGATTGTTCTGTTATTTACATTGACAAAAACTCAAACTAAAGTTGATCTTTATTCCATTCAGTTTCTGAGTGGCGAACAGGATCGGCAGTCAGAGTGTTCACGGTTCAGACTGGAGGATCAGTCATTATTCCATGTCATTATGACAAGAAATACACTAAACATAAGAAATACTGGTGCTTTCATGCAGATGGATCATACTATTCTTGTTCTATTCTGGCATATGCTAATGAAACCAAAGGAAAAGTGTCAGTAAATGATCATCCAGATCAGAGATTCTTTACTGTGACTATGAGAAACCTGCAGGATAAAGACACTGGAACTTATTGGTGTGCTGTGGAGACTATAGGAATAGATGTAACAGAGCAGCTTCATCTCACAGTTCGATCAGGTATGAAATAGGTTTCACATTCAAATGAAAAATTCTCCTAATTCCTAATAAATAATGATGCTAAATGACTACTGTGTGTGTGTGTGCAGCTCCTGATGTGTTTGTGGTGAGCAGCAGTGTATCTGGACATGAAGGTGGTGATATCAGTGTTCAGTGTCTCTACAGTTCTGGATATAAGAATAAAAACAAACAGTGGTGCAGATATAAAGATCAGAGTTGTTACACTGAGGGGAGGACCAACACATCCCAGAATTCATCAGTCCAGATCAGTGATGATGGAAGAAATTTCACTGTGCTGATGACTGGACTGAGACTGACTGATTCTGGCTGGTACTGCTGCTCTGTAGGAGGTCAAAATGCTTTTGTTCATCTTAAACTCACTGGTAAAACTCATTCACTAATCAGACAAGATTTCTTGAACAAAAAGATTTTTGAATCTTTTTCTGTGCTAAGTTCCTGTTGTCTCTTTAGAAGATCCACGGGTTCCTGTTCCTACTGTTACCCAACCAAAAACAAGTAATACAGACTAAATGAATACATTTTTTTTTTACTTGTGGTGATGAAGAAAAAAACATAAACATATTTTTTCTGCATTTCTGTTTAAAAGCAGTTGTGACAACAGAAGAATTCAACAGAAATGGGTTAGTATCTTAAAATACTGATCAATGTTCAGATTAATATATATTTTAAAGAGATTAATGGCCTTTCTTAACATTTTGTCTGTTTTATGTGTGCTTTTTAACCTCTCTTCAGATTTCTAGTCAGATGGGTTTAAACTTATTATTGAAGTTCATGTTTCTCTTGGTGTTTCTTAGCACAGATGCAGCTCTCTCATCTACAACACCAGTTCCATTTAACAACAACCAAACAGCAAGCAGTGAAGAGCAGCAGAATAAGTATTGTCCTTAAATAGATTAAAGCATCATAAAAACAGAATAGAACTTTTAATTAATCATGCATGTGGTTAATATTCTATAATTTTAGCACTTGTAATACAGGATAATATTCTGCTACAAGGTTTATTTTTATTTTCTGACTGTAATTGGAGTTACATCAGAGAGCACATCTTCCTCTTTTCAAAGTATGTCTTTTTTAGTTTTTCATGGAATTGTAGTGTTTTTGAGTGGGTGTGAAATGGTTAAAGCTACAACAAACGGGTTGTTAAAAGTGGCTGAGCAGACAGACATTTAACTGTATATATATGAGTTATATAATGTCACAAACAATGTATATCTATTACATATTTTATTTAAAAAAAAAACTGCATTTTGAACTAAATATCAAATGTGATGTCAATAGAACAGACACCACATTTCACAAATGTCAGCTGAAATGAAGTTAAGTTTTTGTGACTGAGTCACATGTTCACAGCTAGCAATACAAAGTGAAAACTCCCTTGTGAAAAATGGACGATGATAAATATAGTTTCTGCAGAAATACTATTGTTCAGATCATGACTAACTATGAGTCATATATGACAAGCATATTTCAAATGATCACACCATTTTGGTCACACTATAGGATGTTCTTTTAATCTTGTGTATTATTGATCATCACAGGCATTATTTGTATTTGGAGGTGTGGATTCCAGCGTTTGTGGTGCTGATGGTGATTGTGATTGTCATGTCTGCCGTTTTACTGAGAAAGAAGCACAGTCAGTATTAATGACTTTTCTTGTTATATGATTCAATTACTCATTCAGTGATGATGAATGAATGTTTTTTTTAAAAAATGAATACTTTTTATAACAAGGGTGCATTAAATTGATCAGAAGTGACAGTAAAATAAATCTAAAAATCTTGCCAACCCCAAACCTTTAAATGCAAGTGTGTTTTTATAAACTTTTTGTTTATATCTCAGAACTGCCCCACTGAAAGACAACTTTATTTGTTTTTTTATTAACAGACAGAAATGACACCAACATAAACAGAGATGGAGCCAGTGATGCAGTAAGTCTGAGATAATAAACAGTTTGAGTTAAAACTCATAACTGAGAGATTTAGAGCATATGATGTGTTATTTCACAGGAAAACGTTGCCAGTTCATCTTCAGCACTTGCAGAGAATGACGTGACTTACACCACTGTGACAGTACGACCTAAAACTAAAGCAGTAAGTGAACTCACAATAACATGCATTAAAAATATCTGATTTCATTTGCACCAGTGTAATTGTTAGTATTCTTCTTAATCATCTTTTTTATCTCCAGAGCAGCCCAGTTTATGTGGAGGATCAGGTGACCTACAGCTCTGTGAAAGCACAGTCTAAAACTAAACAAGTAAGTCAATTCATAATAACATGCATAATTAGAGGACATCTGATTCCACTTGTAATGTAAATGTCAGTATTATTCTTAATCATCATTTGTATCTCCAGAGCAGTCCAGTATCTGTTGAGGATGAAGTGACCTACAACTCTGTGCGAGGTGAGATGTTACAGGTTTACTTAAGTTAATAATCACAGGATGTTTTACACACACTGAACATGTGATTTCATCTCACTGTTTAACCTCTTAATCACAGGTGAAACCCACTAAACACCAAAGGAAAATGTAAACACAATGGCACTGAAGTTGTTTTTTTATTTTTTATTTTTTATTTTTTTGGCATACTTTTTCATGCCAGTAATAATTACAAATACAGAACATATAAAATACAAATGACAATAAAATTAGTTATTTATACGTTAATATTGTTCTCAGTGGTAACATTTGGGTTGGATTAGAGAAGTTTTACTTTGAAAGTAAAAGCATTTTACTATACAGACATTATTTAGTAATGCTAAATGTGTAAATTGTTTGGGAAAAGCATAAAGCAATAATACAGTATATAAAGTAAAGTTGTAATGGTCTTGCTTTTAAGTGTGGTAATAAAGTGTCAAAAACATAAAAAAATAAAATGTGGTTTATTGTCTTTTGTTTTTTTTTTTTTTTTTTTTTTGGTGTTTATCTATATACACAAAACATTACTTAGTGTTATACAGTTTACTTTACTTTGTATAGCCCCAAAACCGTTTCACCGTTTGTATCACTCCGCTTGCAGAATTTCTCACAGAGAGTGTCATGGCAGATGATGAAACCCACTATAATTTTACAAATACTGTGTCATGGAATGTAGTTCTAAGAGTATTTAAGTGAGAATGCAGTTGTTTAAACTTAAAATATACAGTCTGTTTATAAAAAAATATCACCTATTTTAAATTTGCTTTAACGTTTTTGGAGATGGGAGCTCCATGGCGGCGTCAGCGGACTTATTTATTTGCTATTTTTTCAGTCTACTATTTTTAAAAAGCATTTTAGAAAATATATTTTATGGTATAAGCTCTGTGGTGGAGTGAGTTTACAATTTAGGTACACTTGCCCCCCAGATCCCCCTATACTAGTGAAACAGAGATGTCAATAAAAGTGTGATATAATGAAAGAAGTGTGGAAGTTCTTAGATCTGGCCCTCGACTTCTACTTTCCTGAGAGTTAATTCCAAACTCACCTGCCTGTAACTTTCTAATAACCCTGAAGATCTTGATTAGCTTGTTCATGTGTGTTTAATAAGGTTTGAGCTGAACTCTGTAGGAAAGTGGACCTCGAGGGCCAGATCTAAGAAACGCTGAGTCTGTTCTCAGCTAGGTGACGCAAGATGTTTAAGTGCTAAGTGAGGGTTCAAAGGGAAGTGCAGAAGTTAAGACAAGCACAGTCAAACAACTAAAGATACAGGAAGACAAACTTGCTCAATGGCCGTATACACAGCAACGAACATTTTATACATTTCAGTTAGGTTTTGTTTCATTTTAGATGAGTATTAAATGTTGGACTTAGACTAAAATAGGGTTAGGCTATAGTTCAGATAGGACATTTAAGTAATTCTTTATGAACGTACTTAGGAAAAAAAAAAAACATTATTAGTGTGGCTCTCGAGAAAAAAACAAAGGCACCAATATATTTTAAGATCAGTCAGTGCAAGTTTCTTTCATTTGAAACAGCTCAGACTTACATTTTAGTTTAGGATTAGGCTTAAACGAGAACTCCACTTCCAGAACAACGATTTACAGATAATGTACTCACCCCCTTGTCATTCAAGATGTTCATGTCTTTCTTTCTTCAGTCGTAAAGAGTTTTTTGAGGAAAACATTTCAGCATTTTTAATGGACTGATATGGTGCCCCGATTTTGAACTTCCAAAATGCAGTTTAAATGCGGCTTCAAATGCAGCTCTAACAGTAGCGTGACTATATTTTAATGTTTGACCTTATCAGACTAGCAATCTTTATGTCTAATGTAAATAACTTTTGTCATTTCATTTATTTAAAAACATTAATACAATACGTAAACAACAGTATACAATACGTACCTATTGATAGGTGCTTTCCAAGCACTGCTTTGAAACCTTTGTGAATCATTTGTTTCAAAACAGTGATTCAGAGTGCGTATCAAACTCCCAAAATAACACAATTTCGGTAAATGAGGATTTGTTACATCATATTGTTTAGAAACTTAAGTATTTCTCAGTAGGTCTGTCCAAAAACAGTGCGTTCCGTGTCGGAGTGTCTGTTTGTGTTCTGGTGTGTGTAATCCATCCATAGCCAGTTCAACAGAATAAAAACAATGTATTGCAGCCATGGTAAACCAGCAAACAAACTGGGTCAGAGATCATAGAAGACAACCCTCTCCAATATTTTGAATTTGGACTGCAGTACTCATTTCAACCACTAACTGTCAATATTACATACCATTTTGTTTTCGCAAGTAACAACAATGTAGCAGTTCTATAATGCCACGGCAAATGGTTCTGTCATTGAAAAATATCTCAAAAGAGATATTTATTTTCAATGGAAATCCCCTAAAAACAGTCAGAAAAAGCCCCTGAGCCACTGAGGACGCAATGGGTATCATTTTAATCTATGACGGGAATGTCCTAGAAAATAGCAAATTCATATATGTTTGTATTAGCACAAGACTGCTTTGATTCTCAAAGATGGATCAATACCAACTATTTGTGATCCAACAAAATATAGAGTGCAGTACTTATGTGTTTTGGATCACGAACATGTGTGACTGTGTGACTCACATTCTCCAGTTATGTTACCAGAATATCTGATGCATAAGCTGCAATGGAAAGTGGACCTTGAGGGCCAGAGGGTTGAGAACCCCTGATCTAGAGTCTATTCTCATCAGTCTGACGCATGATGTTGAAGTGCTAAGGGTGGGTGAAAAGGGAAGTACAGAAGTTATTATAAGCACATTTAAAACACAAAATGGCCGCATACACAAAGATGAAAATATTCTACATTTCAGTCGGGTTTTGTCTCATTTTAGGTGAGTATTTAATGTTGTTCTGTGTGTTACTAATGAATCATGTTTATTATTTTCTAATGGCACAATTTATGGTTAGCTGTTTATGTTGCTTTTATTGTGTTTTATGTGAAGACTGAACAAATTAAGAAGTGATTTATTATTTATGCTGAGTATGATTGTGGTTTGTGTGTTGTTTGTTTAGGTGTTGAATGTGACCACAATTGGTTAAACCATATATACACTGTTCAGACTGGAGGATCTGTCACCATCCCATGTTATTATGATGAGAAAACCCCACCGCAGAAGAAATACTGGCACTCAGCAATTGATTATACATCCAGAAACACAACAGAGGAGAATCTGTCAGTCGCTGATCATCCTGATCAGAGTGTCTTTACTGTGACTATGAGAAACCTGCAGAACAAAGACACTGGACATTATGGTTGTGTTGTGGACATTCAAGAACAACTAACTGTCACATATGGACTTTATATCAAGGTTCAGTCTGGTAAGAGATTATGTAATTATTATCACATTCTAATGTCAAATGTGTGTTTTATCATCTCAAATGATGTGGTGTGTGTGTGTTCAGCTCCTGATGTGTCTGTGGTGAGCAGCAGTGTATCTGGACATGAAGGTGGTGATATCAGTGTTCAGTGTCTCTACAGTTCTGAATATAAGAATGAAGTCAAACGGTGGTGCAGATATAAAGATCAGAGCTGTTACACAGTGGGGAGGACTGACACATCCCAGAATTCATCAGTCCAGATCAGTGATGATGGGAGAAGATCCTTCACTGTGCTGATGACTGGACTGAGACTGACCGATTCTGGCTGGTACTTCTGCTCTGCTGGAAACAAACTGAATCCTGTTCATCTCACAGTCACGTTAGTATTAACAAATTCCCATTATTGAGATTGACTATTAAGCAACATTTAAACTTCATTAAATGTTACATGATATATTGCAATGTAAGTTTATTTTATGAAATATGTGAATAATTTTTTTTTATTGTGGCTTTGAATGTTCAAAATATACACAATGTGACACCATCTTGATGTTGTGCTATTGTATTTTATCTTTCAGATGGCACATGGAGCATTTCTGTCTGTCACAGAACTAGAGGATTTTTCCACATCAACCTAAAAGATCAGATGATTTGGGAAGTGTTTATAATAAGTGTTTTGTATTTGCTTGATGCTTAGTCAATGTAGACTGTGTAACTAGTATAGATAAATAGAGCATTTGTTAATTGCCTTTATGTCTTTTAAGCATTTTTTTTTCTTCAAATAGCTTTTTATCCAAATGTTAGATAGCACTATTCATAATAAATCATTTTAAATTTTCTTCTCTTTTCCTGTCGTGGTCATTTCCTGTCCACTTCAACAGATTTAAGAAAGCATTAAGGTACTCGAGGCCTTGCTGTATTGTGAATAATGGGCCTAACGACGCTCTTTAGCCATGACTATATTCACAATATAGCACACCCTCTTCTATTTTATAGCATAATTAATATTACTGAATATTTTTCACTTTTATATGCACCTTATTATTTTAGCTGACAGGAATAATATGCATCTATAAAGGCCTTCATTTACAGTCCTATATACCTATATCTTTTTTACTAAAATATATTGATAATTTGATGAGCAAGTCTTGACATTTAAATTGATTCATTTTGCAGATGTTTTTATCCAAAGTAACATACAAATAAAGAACAAATCAAAATTAATTTGCTAAATTTGCTAATGTTCAATGTCTGTTCAATAGTTCCTATGTAACAAGATAACAATTTAGTAATTGTGGTGCTAATAATTAAGTGATA
This sequence comes from Labeo rohita, assembly GCF_022985175.1. NCBI lineage: Eukaryota > Metazoa > Chordata > Actinopteri > Cypriniformes > Cyprinidae > Labeo > Labeo rohita. Next base: position 38,661 of record NW_026127472.1, read on the forward strand.
ATAAGCAGTTACAAATGTTGCACAAAATACACACTCATCTTGCACAAAATGTGCAACACTTTGTTTTACTGCCCAATTATTTATGTGTAATATCTAATAATTTAACTTACAGTGAGAAATTTTCCTCATCATTTCAAGATTTCAAGGCGTTTCTGAGTGTGATGCATGATGGGATATGCTCAGCTTCTGTGCTTTAATGGCTTTGGTGTTTTTCACCTGGGACAGTCTTGCGCACTTCCTGTTTTGTGAACACACAAGTGGCCAAAACCGCAAGTGTGGGTGTTGTGACAGGCCCAGTAAATTTATAAACCAGTGTCTATGGTTTTTACCTAATCTCGGATCTCGTTTTATAGATTTGTAGTCATTTTAATGACACTTGTATAAAGAATGAGTAGTAGTTAATGGTCTTTTTGCACAAGGGCAGCCCCCATTTTTTATTAAATGCTCAGGGAAGCATAAAAATACCAGAATATGTTTGCATATATTTAGGTTGCAAGTCTAAATCTCTATTATGCCACAACTGCCCCCATATGTAATTTATTAAATGTACTAAAGCATAAAAATACCAGAATATGTTTGCAGATATTTAGGAAACATGTTAAGTTAACATACAATGGATTGTATGTTACCTGCATTTCATGTTGGAATGTCTAAAACATAAAAATTCCAGCCATGACAATTTTGGTGACCAGCAAACAAACTGGTTCAGAGAACAGAGAAACGACCCTCTTCCATATTTTGAATTTGGACTGCAGTACTCATTTCAACTAACTGTCAATATACTGCACTTTTAACATATAACATATAGATGAAAAATGCTAAATATGTAAAATATATTTTATGTATTTTAAAATCCAATTTTTGTATAACTGATACAAAATGCAATTACAAATACAGTTTCTCAAAAAGTGAAACGATCACACATTTTCTCAAGCAAAGAGAGAATGAGCTGTACTGAGCATGTGCAGTTAAAGTGTCAAAATATGTTTGTGATTGATAAAATGTAGGTACACTTGCCCCCCAGATCCCCTACTAGTAAAACAGAGATGTCAATAAAAGTGTGATATAATGAAAGAAGTGTGGAAGTGCATATAGGGGTTCTAGATCTGGCCCTCAACTTCTACTTTCCTGAGAGTTAATTCCAAACTCACCTGCCTGTAACTTTCTTATAACCCTGAAGATCTTGATTAGCTTGTTCATGTGTGTTTAATAAGGTTTGAGCTAAACTCTGCAGGAAAGTGGACCTCGAGGGCCAGATCTAAGAACCCCTATAGAGTCTATTCTAAGCTAGTTGACACAGGATGTTTAAGTGCTAAGTGAGGGTGCAAAGGGAAGTGCAGAAGTTAAAACAAGCACAGTCAAACAACTAAAGATACAGAAAGACAAACTTGCTCAATGGCCGGATACACAGCAACAAACATTTTATACATTTCAATTGGGTTTTGGCTCATTTTAGGTGAGTATTAAATGTTGGACTTTGTTTTAATCAATCCTGTTTATTATTTTTAAATGATTTTTTTTTTTTTTTTTTTAGTTCATGCTGCTTTTAATGTAGTTATTTGTGAAGACAAGTTATTTTAATTCTGAACATGACAGCAGTTTAGGTGTTGAATGTTACAGTGAATGTTGTAACTGTTCAGACTGGAGGATCTGTCACCATCAGGGCTGGAAATGGGGGAGGGGGTACACAGTCTGGGGAGTGAATTTCGAGAGGGGGTTTTTTCAGAGTTTTTTTGGAAATTAAAGTGATTTCTATATTTTATCCATTCAAAAGACTAAGCGAAAAGCGATCCCAGTTCTGCACATAAACATAGTGCAATATAGACTAAAAACGCAGCAGAATATTTGTGTCTATTTGTGTCTATGTTTTGCTGCACGATACCATCTTTTGTGATCCAACCATTACTGGTGTGGATCTCGAGACAAAACAAAGGCACCAATATATTTTAAGATCAGTCAGTGCAAGTTTCTTTCATTTGAAACAGCTCAGACTTACATTTTAGTCTAGGACTAGGCTTAAGCCTTGTCTGTGAAACCAAGGGTTAGAGTCCTACATTATGATAATTTGAAATTAAAAAAAGTTAAAACCTTTTTATTATAATATATTAATCAGCTGATGAGAGAAAACTTAAACTTGTCTAATAAAATAGTTCATTACACATTTTAAAGATTATTATTTTCAATTTTGTTTTTTTTACATTTACACATTTTTTACCACCAGGTATCACCAGTGTGTGGTGTTTTGTGAATCACTTGCTCAATTGATTGAACTTTTTAAAAGGTTCATTTCTGACATCAGTAATGGCACTTGCTTATATCACCATAAGTTTTATAGTCTATGTTTATGTGGATGCCATTTGTTTAAGCTCCACTAAGCATGTGCTGATAAAGTGTCAATATGTTTATTTGTGGTTAATAAAATAGGTACACTTGCCTCCAGGTCCCCCTACTAGTGAAACAGAGATGTAAAAGTGTGATATAAATTAAAGAAGTGTGAAGTGCATCAGTTACTACATAGCTTTGCTTGAAATCTAGAGCAGAGATTCTCAGCTCTGACCCTTGAGGTCCACTTTCCTGAGAGTTTAGCTTCAAACTCACCTGCCTGTAACTTTCTAGTAACCCTGAATACATTGATTAGCTTGTTCACATGTGTTTACATGTTAGGATTAAGCTAAACACAACAGGAAAGTTGACTTTGAGGGCCAGAAGGCTGACCCTGATGTTGAGTCTATTTTTAGCCAGGTGACACAAGACGTTTAAGTGCTAAGTGAGTGTGAAAAGGGAAGAACAAAATTTACTGTAAGCAGAGTTAAAACAGCTCAGATACAGGAGAAAATTACACAATGGCTATGCAAAGACAGAAATATTCTACATTTCAATTGGGTTTTGTCTCACTTTAGGTGAGTATAAAACTAGCCAAAACAAAACACAAAACCCAACAAAAAGAAAGCAAAAATAAACTAACGGTGGCTTGGCTTTTCATAGGTGGTGAGAACTCCTAGACACCTTTTGTTTCAGTCGAAATGAAATCATTCTGATTGATGAATCCAAACGTAGTGTTTAGATGATCACTAAATAAACTGATCGGGTTGATGTGTGCATTTATGTCACAAGCTTTACATCGGATTTGATTTTTTGAAATGCACACACTGCACGAATATACAATTTCCTGTTGTTTGCACAATCTATTCTCATACTGTCACTTCTTTTTTTTTTAAATGATGTTTTATTGACAAGGTTCGGGAGGAGCGCGTCAGATACCTAGCCTAATTAACATAAAAGAAGCTCACTCAAGTTAATCAACACTATAGATTCAAATACAGCTGACTTACCTCTTTCCTTTTGACAGTTTATCAGCATCCCTCCACCACCCCATCTCCTCACTCCGAGTTCTCACTACACCTAGGGGGATTCTCTGGGTTTGGGCCATTCCCGAACTCAGAGCCCTTCCCTGGACAGCACGCCAAATATGCATTACTATACTCCAGCTAATTATATGTAAGCGTGAACTTGAAAGACAAGACTTAGAATTGATCTATTTCTGGTCCTAATTAGGAGATCTAGGGCCCTGAGATTGAACCAAAACAGCACTTTTGCATTAGCGATTAAAGGGCCAGGGGCATCAAAACTTCTGACAGCAGATGAAAATGGTGACTATGTAAATACATGTATATGTGTATGTGTATAAAATATATATATATATATATATATATAAATCAACTTTTTGTATAACTGATATAAAAACTACAAAAAAATGATAGAAGTTGGGATGTGCATCAGTTACTACAGTACATAACTTTGTTTGAAATCTAGAGCAGGATTTCTCAGCTCTGGCCTTTGAGGTCCACTTTCTTTTTTACTGTAAAACTCACCTGCCTGTAATTTTTAGTAACCCTGAAGATCTTGATTAGCTTGTTCACATGTGTTTAATGAGGTTTGAGCTAAACTGAGCAAGGAAGTGATCTAGAGTCTATTCTCAGCTGTTAGCCAGGTGACACAAGACGTTTAAGTGCCAAGTGAGTATGAAAAGGGAAGAACAAAAGTTAATGTAAGCAGAGTTAAAACAGCTCAGAATATAAGAGAAAATTACACAATGGCCACATTCGCAAAGACAAAAATATTCTACATTTCAGTCGGGTTTGTCTCATTTTAGGTGAGTATTAAATGTTGTTCTGTGTGTTACTAATGAATCATGTTTATTATTTTCTAATGGCACAATTTATGTTTAGCTGTTTGTGTTGCTTTTATTGTGTTTTATGTGAAGACAGAACAAATTAAGAAGTGATTTATTATTTATGCTGAGTATGATAGTGGTTTGTGTGTTGTTTGTTTAGGTGTTGAATGTGACCACAATTGGTTAAATCATATATACACTGTTCAGACTGGAGGATCTGTCACCATCCCATGTTATTATGATGAGAAAACCCCACACAGCAGAAGAAATACTGGCACTCAGAAACTGATCATACATACAGAAACACAACAGAGGAGAATCTGTCAGTCATTGATCATCCTGATCAGAGTCTCTTTACTGTGACTATGAGAAACCTGCAGAACAAAGACACTGGACATTATGGTTGTGTTGTGGACATTCAAGAACAACTAACTGTCACATATGGACTTTATATCAAGGTTCAATCTGGTAAGAGATTATTGTAATTATTATCACATTCTTAATGTCAAATATGTATTTTATCATCTCAAATGATGTGGTGTGTTGTGTGTTCAGCTCCTGATGTGTCTGTGGTGAGCAGCAGTGTATCTGGACATGAAGGTGGTGATATCAGTGTTCAGTGTCTCTACAGTTCTGAATATAAGAATAAACCCAAACGGTGGTGCAGATATAAAGATCAGAGCTGTTACACAGTGGGGAGGACTGACACATCCCAGAATTCATCAGTCCAGATCAGTGATGATGGGAGAAGATCCTTCACTGTGCTGATGACTGGACTGAGACTGACTGATTCTGGCTGGTACTTCTGCTCTGCTGGAAACAAACTGAATCCTGTTCAACTCACTGTAATCAAGGCAGAATCAGACACAGAGGAAGACACGTCAGTATTCAAACATTTCTCACTGACATTTCTCAGAATCATCTTCCTAGAATTATTCTGTGTTTGTCTGAGTCGTCATGCTCTAGTTGCTCAATTTCTTTTGCCTTTAATCTAACAATTGTTTCCTCATTGCCTTCATGATTTTTCTTCTCTGCTTTTTATCTTTGCAGAAGTGAAACAGGACTTTGTGAAAATATTAAAAATACAACTGAAGTCAATGACAAACCACTAAATCTGTATTATTTGAATAAACCTAAACTAAAATAACCTTAAACTAATTCTACCTTTATTAGTCTGAAATACATGATAAACATTTATTTCAGATTTGACTTATTTTCTGGTGCCTTTTATGCAGCTTAGATTAGTCCCACATCATTTTGGAGCTCTTTGAAAGAAAAGACTTCAAAATATTTCTTTATTTCCCACAGAAATAATAAACTCCTGACTGTGTGGCTTCCAGTTTCAGCTTCACTTCTGCTGCTATTGATTCTGGTCTGTGTTTTCACCTGGATATGGAGACGGAGACCCAGTCAGTTTGACCTATGTTTTTATTTCTTAAAAAATTAATTTCATTTCATGCCATTTTATAATTTATTTCAACACCACAGATTCTATACAGTATATTAGTTCTGTTAATGTCATAAACTATTGTTTCTTCTTTTTTTTTTTTTTAAATGAAGAGCAAGACAAACACCAAATCAGAGACAGAGACGGCAGCACAACCACTGACATGGTAAGTCCTTTAGTTTATGAGAATCTAGATATGAAAATGTTTTTATGACAGTTGCTTTGGCTTATATTTTGAACCTGTTCATAATCTCATCATTCTCTAAACTTGAAGTGCAATTTTTAAAATTGCTTTATGAAACTTCAGAACTCTGTTACAAGTTCATTCATGCTTTAGAACCTAGGTATTGTGTCATTGGCCAATGCTCCAGTGTGTTTTCTTACCATTTCATTGTTACTGTACTTTCTTGTTGGTACTGACTGATGCTTGACAGTAATTCCTGTTTTTTTACTATGACCTTAGGTCATTTGCCAATTTTTAGCAGACTTAATACACATTCCATAGATATTTATGAAATATACATATATGTTTATATATTTTGATAACTGAATGGATCATGTTGCATTGGGAAACAAGGAAACAATGTGCATTTAGTTACTGTCCCAACTATAAGTAAAACTTACAATTTGCACACATGTCCCAAAATGTGTGCAGTTTTCTTAAATAATGGAAAATGTCAAATTCATGAACAGAGCTTTTCAGAGATCTGAAATTATGGTTTTGAGAAAAAAAAAAAAAATCCCATTTGAGAATTGAGCCAAAGTGACTGAGAAATATACAAGACTCTCTTTGCCTCCCTCTTCTGGTTAACACAGGGGTTAGCAAATGCTAAAATCCACCTACAGAGGTGTCATCATCAAAACTAATCAAAAAACATTTTAGTTCAAAATATGAGAAAAGAAAATTAATTTGTTGTTTTCTTTCTCCTTCTCATATGCATTGGGTTGGCCATGAAACCTGTAGTTTATTAAAATGAGTCATATGTTGATTTCCTGATATTTCTTTTCTGTATTGTTTTGTGTGTGAAATGCAGATCTACTCTAAACCTGAAGATCCACTAAGGACATGTTTCTACTATTGAGCCTGTTTAGCATGTTGATAGCATGTTTCACAGATGATTAGCATGCTACTAGCATAATATACAACACTGTGGGTCCACTTGTTGACAGTTTCAGCATGAAAAAACATAGAACTAAACCTTTCTTAACATGATTGGCATGTTGCAAAATGATTAGCAGATTACTGCATTCACAACTTGATTAGTGGTTTCTGTATTGTTATTAGCATTAATTGACATGTTGCTAACATGTTTCTAACATAATTAGCATGTTACTAGCATGTTGCTAGCATGATTGGCATGTTACTAGCATGTTGCTAGCATGATTTAGATAGCTAGATAGATTATAAATATTAGAGTGGAAGCTTAAATGAGTCTAAATTAGGGATGCACCGAAATGAAAATTCTTGGCCGAAACCGAAAACCAAAAAAGAGGAAACCAAGGCCGAAAACCAAAACACCAAAAGAAATTATGCCAATTAGTAGGACCATTGCATTTGTGGCTATGACTGTGTAGTAACCTTACTAAAAAATCAAGGCATTGCAATTACATAAATTAATATTAAAATTTCAAAGAATATATCGTTGAGGTTGACGTCTGCCTGACATTTGAGAAAGATTTGAGAGAGTGTATTTAAATAGGGCCAGTGCATAAATTAAAATTTTTGTCAAATTTAAAAAATATCTAGCAGAAATATGGCTACAATCTGATAGTCACATATATAGACCATTTCGTTAGATGTAAACAACACTGGTCCAGAAGCACTTCCTGTTTTTTTGTTTTTTATTTTGTTTCACATATACAAATACATCTTAAAGGTGCTAATGTAACATTTTCATCCAGTCAAATGTTATGTTGGTTGTATTTTTTTTTTGTGATGTTTGTGTAAAGTTTAAAAGAAAAAAGAAACAGGAAGTGTATCGGGACCAGTATGTTTACATCTGACGAAATGGTCTATAGTAGCCTAAGGTGCCGTTCACATATCGCGTCTTTTGCGCGCTCAAGTTCATTATTTCAAATGTAAACGCGCTGCAGCCGCGCATAACAGACGCGGTGCGACGCGCTCGGCTTTTCAGGCGCGTCCGTGCCGCATTGAGCATCGAGTTGAAAACATCTCAACTTTTTAGAATGCAGCAAGCGCACTGCGGGTCACGTGACAAGATTCAACCAATTAGCTTAATCCTTTCCCCTAACAACATTGAAAGCTTAGCCAAGATGGAGAAACAGCTGATCATAGCTGTACATTTTTAAATAAATTTAGTAGCAGAGCTACAGCAAATGATTTTTAGTGCTGGAAATCTGTTTGTCCTTTGATGAAACTTCCGCGTCTTCATTGAGAGTGTGGGTCATGGTTGCTTAGCAACGGCAGACGCCACGGAGCGCAAGCTACAGAGCGCTTTGGAAAGGAGGAGAAATCGGCGCGCCTATAGCGTTTTCCACGTGTTTTTAGGCGCGATATGTGAACGAGAGTGTACTTTTCATTGTTTTCACTCCGTGGTCCGTCTCAATATCACACCGCAGTCATGTTGCTTCAGACAAGCACGTACAGGCCGCGGTTTCTGTTTGCGTCATCACAACATACTGTTTCGGCCGTGTTGTTTCGGTGATAAAAATCTTTCGGCCGAAAACCGAAAATGCATTTTTGGGCCATTTTCGTCCGAAAATTTTCGGTGGCCGAATATTCGGTGCATCCCTAGTCTAAATGGATTAGAAATAGTTAATAGAAGTGAAGTTGATTGAGCCTCAAGGGATTCTGGGAGTTTAGATTTGAATTTTGTCAGTTGGAGTTTGAAGAGTGTTGCTCATTTGAACATTCCGTCAATGTAAGTCTATGGGATTTTTGGTGGTTTTGATAGTCTGGTTTATGAAAACTGTAAGCCGGATCAGTCTGAAAAGATATAGCACACAAGTCAGACCAGGTTCTAGCTTGAAAACTCTAGGAGGAGATAGACACCGAAATTTGGCTCAGAAGAAGAAGAATAATAATCTTAAATAGTAGATCAGTAAGTTGGCTTTCTCAAACCAACTTAACGATGAAAACCCAAATGTAAGTAGAGCAGACATGCACTGATGTGATGAAATTTTATCCATGAATATATGATGTTTATTATACAATCCTCTTTTGTGTCCCACTGTGTCCCGACAAGGACGTAACCTACAGTACTATTGATGATGTTCCTGAGAGTGAAGCAGTGGAGCCTCCAGCAGAATGTGCAATATACAGCATGATATACAACACTGTGGGCCCACACTGACAGCAACAGAGAGAAAAACGCAAGAACCAAACCTTTCTGACCAAGAGAAACAAAATCAACAGCAGATGACTGTCTTCACAACTTTTTTGTAGTTTATTTGCATAATTATCTTTGTTTAATTTCTTCACTGTAAAAATCACTTTAAGTTTACTTGTACAGTGTTCTGCTGGCTGTATTAATACAAACAAGCGTATTTTTAATGAAATAAAAGCATTTTGCTGTTCCTATCATTGTCCAATGCCTTGTTTTCTAGTAAGTATACACAGCTTTTGCATGCGGCTCTGCCAGTATATTCTTGAACGTGATGCATGATGGGATATGCTTAGCTTCTGTGCTTTAAGGTCACTGCACTTGGGTGTTTTTCAGACCTGAGACAGTCTTTCAATATACTAAAGCATAAAAATACCATAATATGTTTGCAGATATTTAAGAAACATGCTAAGTTCAATAACTCTCCAATATTTTGAATTTGGACTGCAGTACCCATTTCAGCCGCTAGCTGTCAATATTACATACTGCACCTCGGTGCTTTGTTTACGGTAATGTGGGCGTATACGTTTGGCGCGCGCCTTCATGTGGACGATTATAATATGAAAAGGGAAAGTAGCTGGTGGGCGTGATCTAATTAAAAATAATGAAGCAGACGGGAGAGACTGGACATCTTGTTGGTTACATACGGATTACTTCATCAGAGAATATTTGAGTAAGAGGGGCTTCATCTAAAAGTAGAAATATCAAGTTTTCTATAAATATATCTCTCATGTGCGTGTCACATATTTCTTGAGTTTCAGTTCATTTTAATGACGCATTTAAAAAAGATACGTGTGGAGACTGAGACTGCTGAATGTGCACCCTGTTTATTTTCCTTGTTTTGCAAAAGCATAATGTTTTGTTGATATTGTGAGTGTTCGCAAATAAAAGTAGACCCTTTACAGATTTAAATTATGTATTACTCTTATATGTACGATCAAAAATGAGCGAGCATTTTAGGCTCTTGTTGTCTTTTTGCTCCTGTCATAAAAAGATGCATAAAAAGACCTTTACAGTTTAGATCCACATTATTCCTGTCAGCAAAAATAATAAGGTGCGTATAAATGTTAAAAAAATGTTCAGTAATATTAATTATGCTATAAAATAGAAGAGGTTGTGCTATATACAGTGTCATAGGCCCATTATTCACAATAAAGCAAGGCCTCAAATACCTTAATGCTTTATTAAAACTGTTGAAGTAGACAAGACAGGGAAATGACCACGACAGGAAAAGATAAGAAACCTTAAAATGATTTATTAGAAATAGTGTTATCTAACATTTGGATAAAAAGCCAGTCAAAACAAACTTCTCAATGTCTGTTCAGTACTTCCTCTGTAACAGATGACACAATTTAGTAATTAAGTTGCAAATGTTGTACAAAATACAGTCATCTTGCACAAAATAAGATGTGCAACACTTTTTTTTTACTACCCAGTTATGTGTAATATCTAATTAATTTAACTTAAAGTGAGATTTTTTTCCATAACATTTCTGGCCATTCCTGAACATGATGCATGATGGAATATGCTCAGCTTCTGTGTATTAAGGGCACTGCGCTTTGGCATTTTTCAGACCTGGGACAGTCTTGTGTACTTCCTGTTTTGTGCAGTGCTCTCAAGTGGCCAATACCAAAAGTGTGGGTGTTGTGACAGGCCCAGTAAACTCACAAACTAGTGTCTATGGTTTTTACCTAATCTCAGATCAGTTTTATACATTTGTAGTCATTTTAATGTTGTTTTTATGCATTTTTGTTGCATTTGAGTTTTTGTTGCATTTACAGTTTAGACCAACAGGCATCATTTTGTGAAGCAGTTAGTTCAGTTGATCCAAAGTTTCAAAAAAGTGCATTTTTCACATTACTAATGGCGCTTGCTCACATGACCATAAGTTTCAGGCTATGTTTACATGTTTCAGTTGTAATGAAATCATTCTGATTGATGAATCTGAATAAAGCGTTTGCATGAATGCTGAATAAAGTGATCAGTTTGATGTGTACATTTATGTGTCACAAGCTTCAAATCATATTTGATCTTTTGACATGCACACACTGCACAAATATACAGTTTCATTCTGTTTTGTTTGTTTTCTTGTTTGTCATCATCTTATCAGAGATCCTCACTGTAGTAAAAAAGAATGCATTTAAAATGCATTTATTTTATTCTAAGTATAGTTTAAGTCTATTAATATAATGGCATATCACTCAAGACTTACTGAAATGAAAATTGTAATTAAACTTTATGTGGATTACTACTTGTGCACTATGCACATTTTTTTAATATTAAGCCTAAAATGTGTTTTTATTTCACTATTGATGAGGATTTTATGATCTTTAAATAATATGGCCTTTTAAATGCAAAATATTTAAAGTGTGCCTAAAGTGTATTCACTTGAGCACAATCAAATACTGCTACTTCTGCACAATTAAAGTGCATTAAGTACAAAATTAGTTATTCCAATTTAGCAGACATTAAATATACCAGTTTAGTATACTAAAAGTACAATTGCAGGGTATTTTTTATTAAGTACATAATATGTAAATGTATTTGTAGTATACTTAGCATTAAATAAATGTATTTTAAATGCATTTTAGTATATTTATTTTTTACTAGGGTAGCTCTGGCCCTTGAGGTCCACTTTCCTGAGAGTTTAGCTCCAAACTCACCTGCCTGTAACTTTCTAGTAACCCTTAAGATCTTGATTAGCTTGTTCACATGTGTTTGATTAGGGTTGAGCTAAACGCTGCAGGAAAGTCGACCTTGAGAGCCAGATCTGAGAAACGTTGATCTAGAGTGAATCTTCAGATCTTAGCCAGGTGGCGCAAGACATTTAAGTGTTATAAGTGAGGGTGAAAAGGGAAGTACAGACGTTAAACACAGCTCAAAATACAGGAAGAAAACTTATACAATGGCTGCATATGGAATAACAAAAGTATTCTACATTCCAGTTGGGTTTTGGCTCATTTTAGGTGAGTATTAAATGTTGTGCTGTGTTTTTTACTAATGAATCCTGTTTATTATTTTCTAATGGCCAGAGGCGGATCTACCGGAGTGGCACGGGGTGGCAGCTGCCACCCTAAGAAAAAGCTGTGCCACCCCACCTGCCACCCCAGAATTATCACAGAATAAAATATAAATGTAAGCAGTGTTTCATGTGCTACTTTTCAGCCGCAGCGATGACAGCGTAACGCAAATAATGGCAAAAACACGTCTTTTAATAAAATGTGCACGATAGTTGCACGCGCACGCAGCGCGCCCAGTGTATTCGACTTCATTAACAAATGACTCTTATGAACCGGTTCATTTTGAATCAAAAACACAAAGCGCGGCCCAGTTCACTAACGAATTGTTTTATATTTGTTCGTGAATCAGATAATTACTGCTTCTCGTTTAACTCAGAAGTCCTCTGAGACATCTAATCCCGTCCGGATATGTCTGAGATTCATCGCGTAATTCATCATGGATATAGGCATTTTTTGCCGTATCCGACGAAACAATAATAGCATGAAATCAATAAGAAGATGCTGCTCACAGAAACTAATAGCATAGTCAGGTAAGCATCTGGTCGTATTGCAGTTTTCTCGATTGTTAACATAATATAATTTATGTTAGTTGATTTATATTCCCAAACCATTCATTCCCCAACTATGCTAAAAACAAAGACACATTTCTCAAAAAGTTTAACAATAAGTAAGTTAAACATTAAGTTGCAAAACTTCTAACACACCAATCAGAATCTCTGCATCCAACAACGGAGAGAGGAGAGAAATGAGACAGTAATTAATAATTACACATACAGTATAATTATAGTACAGTACCAGTATATTAAATGATGAAAATTTCACTATTCTATATGTACAGTAAACTGTAGTACATGTTGTACACCTTCAGAAGTTTGACTGTCAAATTTTATTTGTAACCATTTTTTATGTGTCGTCTACTGCATTTTTGCAGAACTGAGAAATAACTACCTAGAGATATAGTCTTGTGTCAGGAGACCAAATAGTATGAATAATGAAATTTAGCCAAATGTGCAGAGGATGCTGAATTTAATTTTTGATTTTATTTTTTACTGTACTGTATTGTGGTGCATACCAAGTTCTTTGTTATTTGAACTTTTCTAGTGCTTTTCATCTGCTGCAAGAATACTTTACAGTAGTAAAATGAAAAGATTTTTTCCCAAATGTTAATTGCTGAATTAGCAATCTGTAATTTAATTTATGTTGTATACTGTATTAGACATTGAGTTGTAAATTAATTCCTAATTAGACTTTTTGTTAGTGTTATTGATTTCATGAGTGTTCACTGGGCAGGAAAGTCATTGTTGTATTTGAATTGTGTGTAATCATTTAAGAATACCTGTAGTAACTAGATTGAAACATTTGTGTATGTCAGACTATAAATCCCCAAAAACTATGCATGGGGGCTTTCTTTGGAGTTGTTACTCCTCATAGACCCCATGCCACCCCTTTGCCACCCTAAAAATTATTTTCTAGATCCGCCCCTGCTAATGGCACAATTTATGCTTAGCTGATTGTGTTGCTTTTATTGTATATTATGTGAAGACTGAACAAATTGATAAGCGATTTATTATTAATCCTGGACATGATAGTGGTTTGTGTGTTGTTTGTTTAGGTGTTGAATGCGAATTCGGTTGGTTAAATCATATATTAACTGTTCACACTGGAGGATCTGTCAACATCCCATGTTGTTATGATGAGAAATACAAACTGCAAAAGAAATACTGGCACTCAGAAATTGTTTCTATATACCCAAACACAACAGAGAAGAATCTGTCAGTCATTGATTATCCTGATCAGAGTCTCTTTATTGTGACTATGAGAAACCTGCAGGATAAAGACACTCAAAATTATAATTGTGTTGTGGACATTCAAGGACAACCGACTGTCACATATACAATTTATATCCAGGTTCAGTCTGGTAAGAAATTATGTAATTATTATCACATTCGAAATGTGTATTTTATCATCTCAAATGATGTGGTGTATATGTGTGTGTTCAGATCCTGATGTGTCTGTGGTGAGCAGCAGTGTATCTGGACATGAAGGTGGTGATATCAGTGTTCAGTGTCTCTACAGTTCTGGATATCAGAATGAAGTCAAACGGTGGTGCAGATATAAAGATCAGAGCTGTTACACAGTGGGGAGGACTGACACATCCCAGAATTCATCAGTCCAGATCAGTGATGATGGGAGAAGATCCTTCACTGTGCTGATGACTGGACTGAGACTGAATGATTCTGGCTGGTACTTCTGCTCTGCTGGAAACAAACTGAATCCTGTTCATCTCACTGTAACTGAGGCAAAGCCATACACAGAGAAAGACATGTCAGTATTCAAACATTTCTCACCGACATTTCATTTTCCTAGAATCTTCCTCTGCGTTTTGTTGTCATGCTGTAGTTCCTCAATTTATCTAGCCTTTTACTCTAACAATCATTTCCTCATTGCTTTCGTGATCTTTCTTTTCTGTTTTCCTTTTTTTATCTTTGCAGAAGTGAAACAGGATTTCACAAGAACAATAATAACACAACTGTAGTCATTGACAAACTACTAAAAGTACTACATCTATATTGTTTAAAAAAATGAAGCCTAAACTACTTCTATTACAGAGTTAAATTAAATGGTTACTCCACCCCAAAATTTTGTCATTAATTACTTACCCCCATGACATTTCAAACCAACAAAAGCTTCATTCATCTTCAGAACACAATTTAAGATATTCGACTGTCCCATTGACTGTCGAGTAAATACCACTGTCAAGGCCCAGAAAAAAATAACAGACATCGTCAAAATAGTCCATCTGCCATCAGTCGTTCAATTTGAATTTTATGAAGCTACGAGAATACTTTTTGTAATAAATTTTATATATAAAAATAACAACTTTATTCAACAGTTTGTCTCATCTGCATCACCGTAGCGCCATTTTGGAGAGTAACCGCTGAAATGTTTATCTCAGATTGGTTTTATTGCTAACAAAATACTGCGTTAATTCATGCTGTTCTGTGTCAGCTGCACCATTTAAAACTGCATACATGCTTCTACATTTATGTACGCTTTGATTTGAACAAAAACACCATATCCGACAAAGACATTACATTTAAGTGAGTTAGAAATTAGTTATAAGTAGTTGACGCTTGTCCACTGATGGCAGATGGAGTGATCAGAACAGTTTTTTAACTAATGATGTAAATTCATATGTTAATTACCACAGTGGTCAAAGCTATGTACTTCAACTTCCAGTTGTCTGCCTTAAATACTCATTAGCTAATGGTTTGCAAATGTATCATTATGTTGTGACTTTACTTTTTGAGGCACTGAACTATTAACTAATTGTTAAGTAATATGTCATTGTGGTTATGGATATAGAATTAGTTAATTAGTCATGTGCCTCAGTGAGTTGGAGCCATGCATTTTAATGGGTTGAAGCCATGCATTTCAATTTTCAGTTGTCTGCTTTAATTACTCATTACCTAATGATTTGCAAAGATATCATTATGTTATGACTTTACTTGTTGAGGCACATGATTAACTCATTCTAAATCCATAACCACAATGACATATTACTTAACAATTGGTTAACAGTTCTGTACCTCAACAAGTAAAGTCATAACATAAGGATATCTTTGCAAATCATTAGCTAATGATAAATTAAAGCAGACAACAGGAAGATGAAATGCATGGCTTCAACCCATTGTAGTTATTAACACATAATTTCACACGATTAGTTATAAAATAAGTTATAGTGAATTAATACATTATTTAACTAATAACAATTTGTTGATTACCTAATCTATGAGTCATATAGAATGTTCATTTGTTGCTGATGAAGTAATTATAAATAAATGGTTTAGTTCTTCATTAGTTAGTTATCTCTGCATTAGTTAAGCATTAATTAATGCAAATTTGTGCATCCGTATTGTAAAGTGTTACCGTTTTATTTTCTGGTGCCTTTTATGCAGCTAAATTAGTCCCACATAATTTTTGGAGTTCTTTGAATAAAAAGATTTTAAAATGTTTATTTCCCACAGAAATATTCAACTCCTGACTGTGGGGCTTCTAGTTTCTGTTCTTCTGGTGCTATTGATTCTTGTCTGTGTTTTCACTTGGATATGGAGACGGAGACCCAGTTAGTTTGACCTCCATTTTTATGTTTAAAAATTCACTTAATTACATGCCATTTTATAATATATTTCAACAGCAGTATATTAATTCTGTTAATGTAAAAAAATATTGTTTCTTCTTTTTTTTTAAAAATTAAGAGCAAGACAAACACCAAATCAGACAGAGATGGCAGCACAACCACTGACATGGTAAGTCTTTTAATTTATGAGAATCTTTATGAAAATGTTTGCATGACAGTTGCTTTGGCTTTTATTTTGAAACTCTAACATCTTTTTCTGAACTGTTTTATGACACTTCAGATCTCTGTCTATGTCTATTCATGAAACCTAGCCATTCTGTCAGTAAATGCCAATGCTCCAAAATGTATTTTTCAGAGATCTGAACTTTATGGTTAGAGAAATATACAAGCCCTTTCGGTTACAAGCCTTACTCCCTAACCATTAGGCCACGGCTGCCCCATGAGGCATATAGTTGGCCACAAGTCACTTGCCTACACGTCAGGTCCTTTCCTATTTAGACTCTCTTTAATTTAGACTCTCTTTGTCTCCCTCTTCTGGTTAACACAGGGGTCCACCTCATCAAAACCAATCAAAAAACATTTTAGAGAATTTTAAAGAAAATGTTTTTTTTTCTCTCTTCTCTCTCTCTCTTTTCTCAAATGCATTACTTTGGCCATGAAACCTGTAGTTTATTAAATAAGTCATATGTTGATTTCTTGATATTTCTTTTTTTTTATTGTTTTGTGTGTGAAATGCAGATCTACTCTAAACCTGAAGATCCTGTGATATACAGCAATATAAATGATGAAAAACCAAATGTAAGTAGAGCAGACATGCATTGATGTGATTAAATTTCAGACATGAATATATGATGTTTATTATACAATCCCCTTTTCCACTGTATCCTAACAAGGACAAAGGCTACTACAGTACTATTGATTATATTCCTGGGAGTGAAGCAGTGAAGCCTCCAGCAGATGGAGTAATATACAGCATGATATACAACCTTGTGGGTCCACACTGACAGCAACAGAGACAAAAACACAAGAACACACTGACCAAGAGAAACAAAATTATTTGCAGATGACTGACATCACAAACTCTTTTGTAGTTTTTGTATTATAGTATCTCTGTGTAATTTTTTTCACTGTAAAAATGTTTACTTTAGTAAGTTTACTTGTACAGTGTTTTGCTGTTTGCATTAATGCAAACAAGCATATTTAAAATAAAATAAAAATGTTTTGCAGTTGAATGTGTCTTGGTTTTAGGTTCCTATCCTTGTCCTATGTTTTATTTTCTAATAAGTGCACAGTTTTTGCATGCTAATCCAGGCAGCATTTTGCGGTTTGTTTAGTATACACATCAACAAAGATGGTCTGCTCATTCTGTATATATGTTTCACACACTTGTATTATATATGTATGGGCCTGCTGCCGTTGCACTCTGTGGTCTGATCAGAAACAAACAGCACTGTAAGTGGAGCAGAAGTCAGTGTTTCTGTTTGAATGTTTAAGCACTGCTTCTTATTTGTTTTTGTGGTTGATTTGTATCTTACACCCACAATGCAGATTCTCACATAATTTTTTTTTTTTTTTGTCTGCTCAGAAGTTCAGCATGCTCATTACGGGAACCAATGCAACAGAACTGTAATTATATATATATATATATAAATAATATATTGTCAAACATGATGTTACAGACTGGTTATTATTAAAACACCTGACATAACTGCATTCACAAAAATATACTTACTGCACAAACATGTTCAGGTATACATAGAGTTATAATAGGAGAGAATATATCAAATCTCTGGTGAAATCTTCCATCTTCTTTTAATGCATAATTGGGTTTTTTAATTTAAGATTAATTTTATATTAGATACTTTTGCACTGTTTTCTCAAACACTGATATAATTTTTCTTCATCTCCTGTAACATACAATTATGTTTTGACAATTTTGAACATGCATTTATTTTGTTAATCAAATTATGGTTTTTCAAAATAATTTAAACCAAACCCTATGAACCCTTCCCTCAACTCCATTTTATTTGAAGCATTTAAATTAAAAAATGTATGAAATGATGAAAATTATTAAGCAAATAATTATAAATTGAAGCTAACAATTAAACATTACAGTTTGTGTGCTTTAATTACTTTCACATTTATGTCAGATTAGTGGCTGATGTAGTAATATTTCGTTCAGTCAGTCGAAGTAAAAGGTGAAAGTCATCTGCTCAGCCTTAAAGAAACATTTTGGGTAAATGTTATATATCAAATTGAACAAGAGATCCAGATTAAATAAAATTAGAATGCATGTAAAATATTTATTTGTTGTTGTGTTGTGGCTAACGTGAGGTTGCTAACTGCAAAATGGCTACTTTGCTCACTTGGTGTTGCTTGTGTGGTTTAAGGCGATATTTCTGCTCTGAAACAGGAGGAAACAGAGACACTGCAAGAAGTGACCCGCTCCTCTCATGCACATGCACTTCTCTGTAGACATGATTTACCCTCTGATTCTCTCTGGGATTTTACTTCACATCTCAGGTAAACACTTACAATTCGCTCTTATAATTAGCGTTATTAAACTATTGTATGGTGTTTTATTAAATGTGCATTTTTAAAATCGTTTAACTTGAATTCTTTGAGCTATTATTTATATATGCATATCATTTTTATGGCAGTTTATGGATGTTTCCCCCTACACTTATGTTTACAGGTGAAGCTGCAATTGAGAAAATTAATATAGGAGTAAAATCTGGATCACCTGGCATCATTCCCTGTCTATATGATAAAAAATATGAAGAAAACCGTAAATACTGGTGTAAGGGATCAGAATGGATCTCTTGCAGTAATATTGGCATATGCAAATAAGACAGGAAAATATTCCCTCACTGATTATCCAAACCAGAATATTTTTACAGTGCAATGGGAGAATCTGCAGACCTCAGACTCTGGATATTACTGGTGTGCTGTGGAGATTAATGGCAAGGTAGACGATGGTGATTATTTGTATCTGACAGTACGATCAGGTAAGAATATCTTTTTAAATTACACGTTTTAAGAAAGAAAACGAATAAATAAAAAAACAAGGATGACATGCAGTATAGTGACTAGCGAATAACCGATGTGGCCCTGTGTGTAATTTCTGAGATGATGTTATGTTTCTTCAGTTACCTACTATAGTTTATATAGTTAGCTAATCGTTATGATAATAACTCCTCTTAATGATTCCGGTTGTTTGCAATAAATCAGATAAGTGCAGAAATCGTCGCGAATAGTTTATACAGTAAGTGTTTTGATTAACTAAAAAGAATTAACTGGTGCAAGAATTATTCTTTTTGGCAACTGGACCATTCTGTGTTTGACTCACTGAAAAGAACCGACTCGTAGGAGTCATTCATTCTGGATCGGACTAATCTGATCTCTGAATGTTAATTACATTTTTGGTAGAAGTGCGGGGGACGCTGATTGAAATCAGAATGCAAATGAAAATAAAGAAATGTACCCTGAAATGTCAGAGTATTTTTCTCTGCGGTTTTCTATGCTAATCGTGGAAGAAAGTCATGTTTAGTCCCAGAATTATTTACAAATATTAGGGACTTCAAATGAAGGGCTCCCAACTGTAGTAAAAACTTTACAATATTAAGGAAATGTATAAACAATCCAATTGATTGAAATTTGTTATTGACCTTTTGACAGTTCCTGATGTGTCTGTGGTGAGCAGCAGTGTATCTGGACATGAAGGTGGTGATATCAGTGTTCAGTGTCTCTACAGTTCTGGATATAAGAATAAACTCAAACAGTGGTGCAGAATTAAAGATAAGAGCTGTTACAACATGGGGAGGACTGGCACATCCCAGAATCCATCAGTCCAGATCAGTGATGATGATTGGGAAAGATCCTTCACTGTGCTGATGACTGGACTGAGACTGACTGATTCTGGCTGGTACTGCTGTTCTGTAGGAGATCTGCAGGTTCCTGTTCAACTCACAGTCACTAAACCCAAACGAAGTAAGATCACAAACTGATTCAGCTGTGGTGACACTCTTAGTGCCTATAAAATGTTATTAAAACATAAATATTGTTTTGTCTCTCTTTAAGCATTTACAACTATCCCAACATCAGCTACACCATCTGAGACAGACATGTAGGTGTAAACTTGACCATTTATATCAATCATATCTAACTACTTTTCTAGCCAGAACGTTTTAATGAAACACTTTATTTTTAGGGGCTGTAAAAATACAAAACTTTGTTTATATGCTGTTCTATAGTGATAGATTATTGTTTAATATTTTTAACATTTTATTTAGTAAATATCAGTTTGATTCTGTACTGTAATATTTTTATAGGCAATAAATTAATTCAATTTATATAAAAATAATTAGCATTTTTTTACAATACATTTTTTATATATTAATATTATATATTTATTTTTTTTTACATTGTTTTGCAGGTGCACACCACAGCCAGCTGCCAACAGAAATCCTACAAGTATGAATAAAATAATAAACAGTAAGGAACAGTTACATGGAATTAATGTCTGATTCATATTGACTGTTTGGGAACAGTAATAATGTGTTTAATAGCTAATTAAGATATGAAATGTATAAAATCATTTATTTATCTGAAAAAGCCTACGAAAAATACTCTGGAGATAACTGGTGTTAAATGCACCATATACTGTGAAAACACATTTATAAATCATGTTTTGGTAAATCATAATTATGACTTAAATCAAGTCAAAATTTGGCATAAAAAAGTCAACATATGAGATAAAAATAGATAAAAAAATAAATTCATGACAAAAATAAATTATGGAGAAAGTTGAAATTAGAAAGTTGAAATTTTGAGATAAAAGTCAAAATGATGACATAAGTCACAATTATGAGATTAAAAGTTACTATTATGACAACATTTCTACTATTTCTACTAATAAGTACAATTTGCAAAAATTAATTATAACATTATATTATATTAATAATAACATTATATTCAAACTAATAAACTTGCTTTTTGCAGAAGCTGAGATTACTGGTTCAAAACCTGATACAGACATGTAAGTGTAAACATTGTTATTCACTCATTCATAATGGTAACTGTATTCAAACTGATGTAACCAGAGTAATATTTTTTTCAATTTTTTTTTTTTTGCAGAGATGAAACCCATCCATCTGAGACTGTTAATAGTGAAATTCACAGCACGGATGAGCTAAACAAGTATTTAATGCATTTCAATGTGCATGTATGTTTCTAAATTACATGCAAAGCATTACAAGATTGTGTATGATAAAAACAAATGTCTCCCAAAATCATTTCAGGTCTGATGTGATTCTGGTCACGTGTTTGATTACGACACTCATGCTGTTAATGCTTGTCACTCTTGTTGCCATAGTCCTTAGGCTAAAAAAGAAGCCAGGTGAGTTTTCTCGTCAATCATTAAATGTACATAATATATTAGTTGATATGAGATAATAATTTAAGTTGTAATTATTTTAGTACAGTATATGAGAAAAAAAGATAATAAAGTGACTTGAGTTTATCGTATTTGATACAAAAACATTTGACCATGAATATGTTTACCCATTTTTAAGTTCCCCAAATAACCTTTCAGTGAACAGTTTTTAAAATAACCTTTTTTTTTTAGTGTGAAGAACATTTAAAAATCTATACATTATTCCACTATAAAGAACTGGAAAGATTCCATGGATGTTTAAGGTTCTTTAAAGTGCACATGTAAAATATTATGAAATTTAATCTTCAATTTAACCTCACTCTGACAGAGAGGGGTCAAATTAGAGAAGAAGAACATTTTAACAGCACCAGAAATGCAGTAAGTATTTTAGAATGTAATTAACACATTAATGCATTTCAGAACACATTCATCCAAAACTCATTAGCTAACAGTCCCTAAATCTTGTTTGTGTTTGATACAGATGCCCTGTGAAAACCAAATGACATCCAACAGTCCAGCAGATGCTACTGTAAGTCATCAGTCCATATGTTCTGTAGACATTTACTGAGATGCTGATTGCAAATGTATGACCTTCCCTTGTGTTTATTCACAGTCTTCTGCCTCAGTGGATGAGGGTTCAGTGATTTACAGTTCTGTGATTACCTTTCATAAAGCAGTAAGTATCTCCTCTGAATGAATAATCACTGTTTGCATGTCCATTATGTGACACTTGTAGCACTGAAATGACATGCTAAAACTTGTGATGCAGAAATGAGATTCTCAGAGCTGATCTTGTTTATTCACAGCCTTCAACATCTGTGAATTCAGAAGGTGAAGTGATCTACAGCACTGTGAAATAAACACCCAAGGCTGTGAGTTCATAACAAGAGGTGTTACTTCTGCACCTTCTGAATAAATTATGAGAAAGTAAAAGTCAATAATTGTAAATTAATAAATATATCTTACAGTTTCAGTTTAGACAGTCAAGTTTCAGTGCTTAATGTATGCAGCTAAAAATGTGTCAGGATTGTTTTTTTGTTTTGGTTTTTTTTTTTTTCTGCATGGCATTACTGTGAAAACAAAATGAATAGTTCAAGCCTTACAGTGCATAGTTATGAAGTACATTGCTGAATTTCAGATATATTCCAGGATTTCATGACCGAATCAACACTTTAGGAAGAGTTGAAATATTCTGTAATATTTCTTGTCATGCTTTCATTTACGTCCACATTAGGACTTCATAATTTTTGTGGGTTACATACAGTAAATGTAGTTTTGTTAGTTGCAATCATTTTTTAAAATAATTGTATTTTTAATATTAAAATTTTACTTTTTCATTTTTAATTACAGATTTTAAAATATCATTAAATCTGTCTGCATGAAATAGCTTATACCTTACTTTCATTATATTTTCTAAAAATTGTATCCATCTTTTCTTTGTGTAAGACGCCATCTGCTGGTGAATGTGTCCTTCTTTCCAGAATTCCTTTGCATAGTTGCATAAAAAAAAAAAAAAAGGTTAACAAAAAACGTGCTTATCTGAGGTATGTAATTACAAAATTACTAAAGAAGAATATGCAGCTTTTTGGACAATTTTCTTCAGTATGATGTTCATGGCTATTGGCTTGTTGCTTAAAATAAGAAAATTTTTCTTATTTTAGATAACAGTAGTGGGCAAAACAACATCTTGTTTTCTTAAAATAAGAAAAATTTTCTTATTTTAGATAACAGTAGTGGGCAAAACAACATCTTGTTTTCTATGGCCAAAGACCACAAGAAGTAATAAAGAGTAGTAATTAATAGTCTATTGTTAGTCTGTTTAGTCAATGAATAGATTACACTTTCAGCAAAACATTTGCAACTGGTTGCTAAAAGGTGTTTTATGCATGTTTGGACTGAGTTTTGTTGCATTCACACAGTTTTTACCAGTATGCACCACCAGCATCACAGATATGGAAAGTGTCACTTCATTTAAAGGCTAATTTCTTCTATTACTAATAAATTACTATAAATATTTTCATATTTGTTTTTGTTTTTTTTATTTAATACTGCCCTTCAGAAGCTACAGAAGATACTTACATGTTTCCCAGAAGACAAAATAAATTAAATTTAGCCTGTTTTCACCCCCCAGCTCTTAATGCATTGTGTTTCCTTCTGAAGCATCAGTGAGTGTTTGAACCTTCTGTAATAGTTGCATATGTCCCTCAGTTGTCCTCAGTGTGAAAAGATGGATCTCAAAATCATACAGTCATTGTTGGAAAGGGTTCAAATGCACAAAAATGCTGAAAAACCACAGAAATTGTGGGACCTGAAGGATTTTTCTGTAGAACAGCATGTAGTTTAACTGTTCAGGACAAACAAGGGATTTACAAACTAAACTAAACAACAACAAAAAAAACAAACAAAAAAAAAAAACAGCTGTGGATCATTCAGATAACAACACAGTATTCAGTATCAAGTGTATGTATACTTTTGAACGGGGTCATTTTTATAAATTCAACTATTGTTTTCTCTTGTGGACTATATGTAAGCATATTTTATGTGAAATATCTTATATCTTAAAAAAAGAACATGCATTTTGTTTTATTAAAATTTTAGTAAAAACATTTTGCAGATTCCGCAAGGTGTATGTAAACATTTGACTTCAGCTGTAACATATTTTGATAATCATATTAATCGGTTTGAATGTGATGGCTCACACTATGAAAGAATGTTTAAAAGTTGTGAAGCGTATGACAGTTTTACTGAAAATCAAGTAAGCAATGTGCATTTAGTTACTGCAAATTGTAGTATGTATTGTGCCAAAATGTGTACAGTTTGCTTAAATGAAAACGAATTTCAGACATCTGACAAGAAACTAACTGAGAAAAAAAGTCTTTGTCTCCGGCTTCTGGTTAACACAGGGGTTAGAAAATGCTAAGATCAAAATACGTTTTTTTGCTGCAAAATATGAGAAAACTCTTTTTTTTTTTTTTACTTATATATAAACTAGATTGGACATGGAACCTGTAGCTTATTAAATAAGATTGTTCTGTTTTGTTTTGTGTGTAAAATGCAGATCTACTCTAAAGCTGAAGATCCTGTCATATACAGCACTATAAATGATGAAATCCCTAATGTAAGTAGACCAGACATACACTAATGTTATGACATTTCAGACATGAATATATCCTGTATAATTACAATCCTTTTCTCCACAGGATCCCAGCAAGAACATAACCACCTACAGTACTATTGATCATGTTCCTGGGAGTGAAGCAGTAAGTTTTACAGAAATATTGGCATTTTAAATCATGTATTTATTTGTCGTTCTGCTGGTAGTAAATATGAAATGATCTCACACTTCCAGAAGCCTCCAGCAGATGGAGCAATATACAGCATAACATACAGCACTGTGGCTCCACACTGACAGCAACAGTGAGAAAAACACAGGAACAGATCCTTCTGACCAAGAGAAGGTTTTTTTTTTTTTTTTTTTTTTTTTTTTTTTGCCTTAAATCCACAAACACAATGCTAAATCCACTTATACAGTTGACTTTTTCCCCTTTGTTTTCATTTGCACATTGGTTGTGAACTTTTGATCTGATATTTTATTTTGACCCACATGAACCAAAGTGAGGGTCAAAAATTGTAAGGATTATTGTAAATGAAGTCCATAGTTCATATCTAGCCTACTTTGGTGTTTTATTGTGTATTTAAAGACCTCTCCTGAGAAAATGGGGATCTTTTTATAGTTATAATTTCTATTTAAGTGTCTTTGTTTCATTTCTTCACTGTAAAAATTACTTATCTGGGGAATATTATTGGTTTGTGTTAATAAAATCAACTAGCTGAAATTAAATAAAAGTATTTTGAAGTTGTGGAAAAATGCATTGACTTTCTCTCAATGTGCTTTAGTTATGTTGGCTTGAGAAAGCCATAAGCCTACTGATCTACTACTTAAGCTTTATTATTATTATTAGACTAAAATTTCTGACTGTATCTCCTCCTAGAGTTTTCAAGCTACATCCACATCTATCTATCTGTCTGTCCGTCATGTTTTCAACATGTTTTCAATGTTAATGTTAAAACATGCTAGCAATGTGCTAAATCATGTTGGAAACATGTTAACAGTGTCTTAAAAGGTAGATAGCTAAGTGTTAAAACACTTTCAAAAAAAAAAAAAAATAAAACTGCTGATATGATTAACACTGCAAATAGAACGGAAGTCATTCAAGTTCACGCTTGTTACAGGAACCAATGGAACATTTAGAACTGTACTAAAAGAAAAATGTTATAAATATACACACACACACACACACACATATGCAAAATATCTCTTTTCAGGACATTTACATGATAAATTAACAGTTACAATGCTAATAAACTTACTGATTGTGTTTTGTACGTTCTACATGATATCTCACATTTTTTAGGAAGTGCTGTTTCTAGAGTTTTATTGTAAGCTTGTGGGCTATATATACATTAAAAAGGCATCTTTAACAGACAAATGAGGGGGAGCGGAAAAAAACAGTGTCTGACTGCAGTTTCCATGACATCAGGAGTACAAGAACAGCCTGTGTGATCTGTCAGAGGCATTTTGCATCATTTCAGTTTCTGTCTTTTTCCATAAAATGGCTTATCCTCTGATTCTCATTGGTATTTTAGTTTATGCTGCAGGTAAGACACAGAAAATACTTTCCACACTCTAACCTGATTTTATATTTGTGTTTATAAACTACCTTGTTCTTCTGAGTTTGTGTGTAGGAACTGTTGTTTGTGTGTGTGTGTGTGTGTGTGTGTGTGTGTGTGTACAGTAAACATTAGGATAGTAAAACCTGAAATGTTTTACAAAAATTAAATGATGTTTATCTGAAAATGCCTGCAAACATGTCTGTAAGGGGTAGGTTTAGGGTTAGGGTTGGGTTAGGGGATAGACAATATTGTTTTGTCAGTATAAAAACTATAGAAGTCTATGGAAAGTCCCCACAATTCACAAAAACAAATATGTGTGTGTGTTTGACTGATTTTACTTCTTAAAGACAGACAGCATGTTTTATTATGTATTTCTTTATGATGGCATTTTACCACATTTTGCTTTTAACACAGCTTCCAGATCTTCTTAGAATAGGTTTTTACACCATCTGAATAGTCTCCAGTTAAATGACCAGAACAGATGTTGAACTTCTAGTAGTAGCAACTGCTGTTGAAGTGACCCCAATAACGTAATATTTAGCCCCTGCAATGCTATTTTACCAAAAATAGAGAATGTTGTCCCTTTATGCCTGTTCAGTTCAATACATAAGTGAAACATGTTTTAATTTCACATTGCTTACACATAAGAAACTTTATCACTTTTTTTCAAATGTTTTAACAACCATGAGGTTGGATCACTAATTGTTTACTTATGAAATGATATGAAATGAAATATCTCCTATAACAAATGAAATCTTTGTCTGTGTGTCTACAGTAACTTTGAAGACATTAGATCATGTATTCATGACAGAAGGAGGAAGCATTACAATCCCCTGTCTGTATGACAAATTATAACATGTGGAAATGATAAATGAAAATGGACAATAACTGATTATCCAGCCCAGATTTTTTTTACTGTGCAACTCAACAATGCAACATCCTCAGATTGCTGTGGTGCAACAGTTTATACATTTCCATATGTGGTTTTATACTTAAGCAGATACCTGTTTAGATCTAACAAAATTTATTGATTTAATTCAAAGTGTTTGCTGTCTGTGTCTTCAGTTCCTGATATGTTTGTAGTGAGCAGCAGTGTATCTAGACATGAAGGTGGTGATATCAGTGTTCGGTGTCTCTACAGAGATCAGTGATAATGGGAGTAGATCCTTCACTGTGCTGATGACTGGGGTGAGACCGAATGATTCTGGCTGGTATGTCTGCTCTGTAGGAGGTTTACAGGTTCCAGTTCAACTAACGGTCACTGGTAAAATTCATTCACTAATCAAATATGTACAGTTTATCCTGGTAGATAACCTGGTAGATCCAAGTAAGGTTCCTTTTCTCACTGTGACTGAATCAAAACCAGGTAAAACAGACTAAAATAATTAAATAATTAAATTGTTTCATTATCTACTTTCACTTACAATAAGGTTTAATAGATTACAATCAGTTAATGCATTCCTTACAACTTACAATGAGCAATTATTTTAGCCATCACAATCATTTAAATTATTACTGTAGGTTTATGTAATGTATATATAAACTACTGTCCATTGTGTATTTATATTAGCTAATAATACGAGTACAACTTTAAATGTTAAAAACGTGTTAGTACAGTTGAAGGCAAAAGTTACATACAAAAAGTTAGTTATTTTATTTTAATTTTCATAAATTCATTTTTAGAAATTCAACTATTACTTTCTCTTGTGGACTAAACGTCTTTTATGTGAAATATCTTATTCAGGTCAACACTAAATAAAAAAAAATAACATGCATTTTGTATAATCTCTCTTATTTTGTTAAAATAAACATTTCGCAGATTCTGCAAGGTATCTAAACGCACGAGTTAGATGTGTTCCTGGGTCAACATATTTTGTTGACCCTGGCACAACATTTTAATACAAAAATGTAATCTTGACCACATCCCTAAACCTAAACCTAACCTCACCCTTGAGTAATCCCTAAAATCAGAGGAAATTATAGATGAATGACACTGATGTACAAGCACCAAACACTGATTGTAAGGCTAAACTTCACAAATACTATAAACTGTTTTCTCATATCTGATTGGTTAATTACAATGTTGTTCCAAGGTCAACAAAGAAATTGATCCAGGAACATGTCGTACTTGGTAAAATCAGGTTCTGCGTATGTATGTGTAACGGAGAGTGAAAGACGAGAGGCGAGCGGATCCATCTGCGAGCTTTTATTAATAGGACGAGACAAAAACATGGTCATACAGGCAGGGTCAAACAGTAGCAAACAGGTATATCACAGGCAAGACATAGAGAATAATCCAAGAAAACGAGCAAGAGTCCAGTAGGCAGGCGGCGAGACAGTCGAGACGAGATGGCCAGGCGAGGGAACTAAACACAGGGAACTAGGAACTAGGGAACGCTAACAAAATAATAACAGCAACAATACTCCATCACTTGCATGGGGTAAGACCGGGGCTTTTATAGCGCGCCTGATTGGTCCCAGGTGCTGACCCAATCAGCGCGCTGCATGACAGGAGATGGAGTCCGGGGTGTAATACAACAGTCTGTGTGAAATGGAGCGAGAGCGACATCTGGTGGTGAGCGGACCGCAGGTCACCGACCAGATTCGTAACATAACACCCCCTTCCAGGGGCGGACTTGTGAACAGACGTGACCTCAGGAGCGCAGTGTGCAGCCCATACACACCAGATGGCAACTGCCATTAAGAAGAGCAGTGGTGGGTGGCAGGACCTCTTTAGTGGTGGACCTAGAAGGTGTTGATGCCACTGGGATGTTTGCTGCCCTCACTAACACTAGTGGTGGGTCCAGCACGCTGGCCATCATAATAGGCCGTGACCTTGGGATGTCAGACGAGACATGGCGAGGCTCTGGGTGGTCAGACGAGACATGGTGAAGCTCTGGGCGGTCAGACGAGACATGACGGGGCTCTGGAAGGTCAAACGAGACGTGACTTGGCTCTGGACAGACAGACGAGATGTGACGGGGCACTTTGTGGTCTGACGAGACGTGACGAGGCACTGGGCGGTCAGACGAGACGTGACGAGGCACTGGGCCGTCAGGCGGGACGTGACTTGACTCTGGGCCAGCAGCAATAACTTCACTTGGCTCATGAAGATCAGCTGTGGTTTGACTTGGTTCGTGGAGATCGGTTGTGGCTTGGCCTGGCTTGTGAAGACCAGTAGTGAACTGACTTGACTCTTGGAGATCAGGAGTGACTTGACTTGGCTCGTGAAGATCAGTAGTGACTTGATCTGACACGTGAAGACCAGCGGTGACTTGACCTGGCTTGTGAAGATCATTGACTTTACTTGACTCAGGAACGACAGCTCTGAGTTGGCTTGACTCAGGAACCACGGCTGTGACTTTACTTGACTTAGTAGGAACAGCCGCTGTAATGCGACTTGACTCAGGAACTGCTTCAGGAAGGGCGGCCATGATGGGTGCAGACTCAGGAGCAGAAGACATGACGTGAACAGGAGGCTTGGCTGAGATGGCCCGAGCAGGCTGTGGCTTGGCTGAGATGGCCCGAGCAGGCTGTGGCTTGGCTGAGATGGTCTGAGCAGGCTGTGGCTCTGGCGTGGCAGCCATCTTGACAGTACTTGGCTCAGGAAAGACGGCTGTAACTTGACTTGAGACAGGAGCGATAGCTCTGACTTGACACAGGAAACATAGCTTTAACCTGACTTGACACAGGAACGACGACCGTAGCTTGACTTGACCCTGGAACAGCAGCCGTAGCTTGACTTGACTTGGAAACTTGACTTGACTCAGGAAATGCAGCTGCAACTTTATATGGCTCTGGTATGGCAGCTGTGACGTGACGGAGCTCCGTTTTCTCCGCCATTTTGTGAACGGGCTCCGCCGTTGCTGCCATCTTGTGAGCGTGCACCGGCGCAGCCGCCATCTTACGAACGGGCACCGCTGTCGCCGCCATTTTGTGCACGGGCTCTGTTGTCGCCGCCATGGTATGAACGTGCTCCGGCGCGGCCACCATTTTGCGAGCGGGATGCGCGGCTGCCATTACCGCGTTGTCGCGTTCCTCCTCTGCGACACCCACAGTAAACGGCGAGCCCACAGTCAACAAAGCACAGTCCATAAAAGCAGCCAGAGATGAATGCGGACCCTCGCGTCTCAGTTTCGCCTTTAAAGGCTCATTAATGCCATCACAAAAAATCTATCACTATACAGTCCGGAAGGGTGGAATAATTGGCAATAGCTAGAAACTCACGGATGTATTGCTCAAGTGTGCGTGGTCCTTGTTTGATCCTGCAAAGAATTCTGTCTGTGTCCATATCTGACGAATGTTCGGGGTGAAAGCTGCTGGATCCTGTAGTGTGGAGTATTCTGTAATGGAGAGTGAAAAGACGAGAGGCGAGCGGATCCATCTGCGAGCTTTTATTAATAGGACGAGACAAAAACATGGTCGTACAGGCAGGGTCAAACAGTAGCAAACAGGTATATCACAGGCAAGACGTAGAGAATAATCCAAGAAAACAAGCAAGAGTCCAGTAGGCAGGCGGCGAGACAGTCGAGACGAGATGGCCAGGCGAGGGAACTAAACACAGGGAACTAGGAACTTGGAACTCGTTTATACTCATTATACAGAGTGTTTGTTGTTTTTTTTTAGGTGTCAGTGGTTGGTCAAACTATATATTAGCTATTCAGGCTGGAGGATCTGTCACCATCCCATGTCATTATGACAAGAAATACACACAGCAGAAGAAATACTGGCACTCAGAAATTGATAAATCTAAAACGTACGCAAACACAACAGAGCAGAATCTGTCAGTAATTGATCATCCTGATCAGAGTCTCTTTACTGTGACTATGAGAAACCTGCAGATCAAACACACTGGACATTATTATTGTGTTGTTGAGACTGGAGAACAACCACAGATAAGTAACGTATATGAGCCCTATCTCAAGATTCAATCTGGAAGGACATTTTACAATTGTTTTAATCTCCTTCTAATGTTAAATGATCTTAATTTTAAACTTTCTCTCTCATTACTCAAGTATTTTATCATCTCAAATGACTTGTGTGTGTGTGTTCAGCTCCTGATGTGTCTGTGGTGAGCAGCAGTGTATCTGGACATGAAGGTGGTGATATCAGTGTTCAGTGTCTCTACAGTTCTGGATATCAGAATAAACTCAAACAGTGGTGCAGATATAAAGATCAGAGCTGTTACACAGTGGGGAGGAATGACACATCCCAGAATTCATCAGTCCAGATCAGTGATGATGGGAGAAGATCCTTCACTGTGCTGATGACTGGACTGAGACTGACTGATTCTGGCTGGTACTTCTGCTCTGCTGGAGAGGCACTGAATCCTGTTCAACTTACTGTAATCAAGGCATAACCTGGTAAAGCTCAATCAATAATCTAATAAACTAAATATAAAAGCTTTGCTTTAGATAACAAAACAAGACCATATGAGCTTGTTCTTTTTCTGCTGTTGACAGATATTATGATCTCACAAACTGGAACTGAGGAGAACAAGTTAGTATTTTAATTATCAAGATGCTCTATTGCTGCATAATAAATTTATTCAAGTCTTTGTGACTACAAAATGTGTGAAATTTTTATGTGGGTTAAATGTATCCAAATCTACATGATGTGACATATATAAGTGTTGCTTTTTATTTCATTTTTCAGATCGTATGTGGAGTATTTCTGTCTGTCACAGAACTAGAGGAATTTTCTTTATGTCAACCTGAAGGATCAGATGATTATAAACGTTTTGATTAAAAAAAGTATATTCTGTATTTGCTTTATGGTTATTCAACAGACTATACTTAAATGATCTATA
Source organism: Labeo rohita (assembly GCF_022985175.1). NCBI lineage: Eukaryota > Metazoa > Chordata > Actinopteri > Cypriniformes > Cyprinidae > Labeo > Labeo rohita. The sequence goes on from NW_026127472.1 coordinate 70,704, forward strand.
TGAAAACTATTAGACGTCTGTGTTTGCTAAATGACTAATGCCTGTAATGTATTTTTTAAAGTATTTTCAAATGTCACTGTTTCATCCAAATTGCAGATTTGTCTAATTCCTATGAAATCCTTTTCTTGTGTTGGAGGGTTTTTTTTCCTCCTGTCATGGTCATTAGATCCTATTCTGCTGAGTTTGTCAATGTTCATGCACTGTTTTACTAAATCAAACATAAAGGAGCTTTATACTGTTTTTAACCACTAGATGTCGCACGGGAGCTCCGCATCTCACACCAAAACAAACGTGATCTTCAGCCACACCTTCTTCCTCCATTACTGTTAAACTTAGCCAAAAGCATAACGATAGAAGTAGCCTACGACACATTTTAGGCTTGGTTTAAATTCAGACACATCAAAAGGTAAGACAGCAAAAGAAAAACATAGGATATCTCAAAGAGACAGCCTACACATAAGAGTTGCCATACTAAAAAAAACAAAAAAACAAAAGGCTTGTCTTACTTAGCATAATTGTCTTGTTTCTAGTCAAAATATCTAACAGTTCTTAAATTAAGGTGCATTTACTACACAAGCAAAACAACATTATATATTTAGTCTTGTTTCCAGGGGTAAAAAAACTAAATTAAGTTAATTTTGCTTAAAATAAGTATAATTATCTGCCAGAGGGGTAAGTAAGTTGTTTTATGAATATTTTACTTACCCCACTGGCAGATAATTTTACTTGTTTCCAGGGGGAAAAACTAAATTAAGTTCATTTTGCTTAAAAACAAGACTAAATAGCTAATGTTATTTTGATTTTTAGATATTTTGACTAGAAACCGAAGTAAGATAGGCCTTATTTGCAGTGTGTCACTGAGATGATGGCATGTCAAAAGGCATTCTGTAACCTATTTACCCTTAAAGAGTGCATATTAGTAAGTTACATACGTATTAGGCCTGCTAACTATATGGTACCAGTACCTTTTTAATAGAATCCTGTATATGAGGGGAAAAGGTAAATACAGCAGCTACTACAAACTGACCAGTTTAAAATATTATTTTCTAAAATAAGTAAATAAATAATATAAACTCAACATGAATGAGTGTCTGTGTCTGAATGAGTGTCAGTGTCTGTACACTCATGAATGAGTGTATGTATTAATGCCTACTGGGCATGTGAGTGTCAAAACTGGACCGTGTAGCAATAAAAAGCTGCCTCATCTGATGAAACTCCTTTTCTTTTAGATCAGGTTGACGGTTGGTGCATGTGCATCATTTACCGGATGCACGATGGGAAAAAGTTAGACAGGCACAGGTAGTGTTATGCATGGGGCAGTGTAACCTCTTTCAGCAGAATAATGAACCTTGGTAAAAATTTCAATAATTATTTTGCAGCTACATATAAATTAAAACACAACTACACAATGCGCTTTTATTCTATAACCGCAAGTGCAACGCTGTGCTGTGCCTTAGCATTCCGTTTGCCGGTTAGCCTGCCATTTGCGTTCCCACTCACATCTCTATTCACGTCTACTACCGCTTTCCTTTTTTCCCTCGCTCTCGTTGATCGCTCGTTTTTAATCTACAACCAGGAGTGCAGCGTGCCTGCAGTGTGTTAGCCGGTTAGCTTGCCATTCACTTTTACTTTTTCTATCCGCCTCTACAACCGTTGTTGCTTTCTCCTCCTTTCTTTCTTAATACTGTCACATGGAATTGATGTCAATGCCGTTGAGATTCTGCAGCAAAGTGATGATATCTCTGATCATTATCTAGTCTCGTGTATACTGCAGATAACTAAAACTGTAAATTCAACTCCTTATTACAAGTATGGTAGAACCATCACTCCTACTACAAAAGATTGCTTTCTGAGTAATCTTCCTGACTTATCTGAATTCCTCAGCATGTCCAACAGCTCAGAAAAACTTGATGATGTAACAGAAACTATTGACTCTCTCTTTTCCAGGACTCTAGATACAGTCGCTCCTCTGCGCCTAAGAAAGATTAAGGAAAACAGTCCGACCCCGTGGTATAACGAGCACACTCGGGCCCTAAAGAGAGCAGCCCGGAAAATGGAGCGCAGCTGGAGGAAAACAAAATTAGAGGTTTTTCGGACTGCTTGGTGTGAATGTACCCTATCCTATAGAAAAGCGTTAAAATCGGCAAGATCTGATTACTTTTCGACTCTTTTAGAAGATAACAAACATAACCCTAGGTATTTATTCAATACAGTGGCTAAGTTAACAAAAAATAAAGAACCAACAGGTGTCTTGTATGGATTTACCAGGAGGCAGTAGTCTTTTGAGGCTTTATTGAAGAACAACTTGGAACAGCACAACTTATGTCTCTCTCATCCAGTAACACACTGTCTCACTTGTTTGTTCAATGACTTACACATACAGCACTTCTGGAGTGCCCCCTAGTGGGCTGGCTGGGTAATCATGCATTGCCTTGATACTACAATACCCTGACACCTCCCCCTTTAAGTCAAATACTTTAGGTTATATATATTTTCCATTAACATACCCAACACAATGAGTATTTAATTAACCAATTAAGAACTAGAACAATGTTTTTTTTTTTTTTTGTTTAAATCAACCAAACATTACTCTGTCACTCATCCCATTGAAGAATATTAATTATACATTCAGTTATTACCAAGTCTTGTCACATAACTCAATAAGTCTTATAAAAAAATAACTTTTTTTTTCTTTTCTCTATAGGTTCAGCCGCACTGCAGGCTTACTTACTCTGCCTGATCTAGTGATGTTAGGTTTCCTTACAATGTTCTCTGCAGGTAAATCAGAGTCTGCGTGAAGTTGAACTTTCTGCGATGACTGTTCTGAACTTTTCTGCAATGACTGTTCTGAACTTTTCTGCGATGACTGTTCTGAACTCTCCTCAGTTTTCATAGTAATTCCTGGAACCCTTTCTGGCAGCAACTGAAGATGCCTGCGATTTCTCCTTTTCTCTCCCTCCTTTTCACTAAAGATCTCATATGACCTTGGAGTAGTGCTCTCTGCCAACACCGTAGCAGGTCCTTTCCACTTCGCTTCATCATCTAACTTCAACAAGACTGAATCCCCTGGTCTAAGAACTGGTAAGTCCTTCACACCATGTCGTCTGTTAAAGTAGTATGCTTGTTTTTCTTTTGCTGCTTTGTCTCTCTTTTTTTTATGCTTGCATTATTTGGCCACTCTGGTCTCAAGTTTTTCGGTAAGGTGGGTAGGGTAGTACGTATTTTCCTTCCCATGAGCAATTCCGCCGGGCTGACCCCTGTAGAGGAGGTAGGGGTAGCTCGGAAACTCATGAGTGCTACCACTGGGTCATCCTGTTTCAGAATGCGCTTTGCTGTCTGAACTGCCCGTTCAGCATGTCCATTGCCCTGTGGATTGTGCGGACTTGACGTGATGTGCTGAGTATCATACATGTTACAGAAGCTTCTCCAAGCTTCACTGACGAATTGTGGCCCATTGTCACTAACAATTTGTTCTGGTATTCCAAACCTCGCAAATAATGCTTTAAGTCTTTGAATAACATGCTCCGATGTAGTAGCTTGTAGCAGAAGGATCTCCAAGTAGCGCGAATAGTAGTCAGATACCACCAGATATTGTTTCCCTTTATGCATACACAAGTCTATGGCTATTCGCTGCCATGGCCTTTCTGGGAGAGGCGTTGACTGTAGAGGTTCCTTGTGCTGTGCACGTTTATTTTCTATGCAGAACTCGCATGTCTCTATTTTGCGCCTAAGATCTTCAGAAATTCCAGGCCACCATACAGCCTCTTGCGCCCGTGCCCTACATTTTGATAAGCCTTGGTGTCCGTCATGAATTCTGCCAAGCATCTCATGTCTCATCGTTTTTGGGATTACGATGCGATTCCCCAGCACAACTAGTCCATCACTTACAGACAAAGAGTCTTTCCACTTGTAAAAACTCTGTACATTATTAGGAACACTTTTGGTGTATTTTGGCCATCCTTTTATAATGAAGCTTTGCACGGTTCGTAGCTGCTCATCTTTCTGTGTCTCCATCTTTATTTCTGTCAACTTGCGTTGAGACACTGGCAGACAACTGATGACTGCATCTACATGACAACTCACTTCTGCTGTCATAAAGTCTTCAGTCGTGTCTAAAGGGCTTCGTGACAACGCATCTGCGACAACCAAGCTTTTGCCAGGTGCAAACTCTGCTTTTGCATTAAACCGCATAAGTCTCATCAAAAGTCTCTGACATCTCACTGGCACTGTGTCTAGGTCCTTACTGTTGATCAGCGGTATTAGTGGCTTGTGATCCGTGATCAATTTGAAAGTCTCCATGCCCACCAAGTACTTCTGGAACCTTTCGCATGCCCATACGCCTGCGAGGCCTTCCTTCTCTATCTGGGCATATCTTGTTTCGGACCCTGTCAACCTTCTGGAACAGTATGCGACCGGCTTCCAGCTGTTGTCATGCTTTTGCAGTAAAACACCGCCGATACCGTAGCTGCTAGCGTCCGCTGATACAGCTGTTTCTTTAGCTGGGTCATAGTGTGCCAGGACTGGAGCTTTGGTGAGCAAACTTTTAAGGGTGCTGAATGCGTTTTTCTGTGGCTCATCCCATGTCCATGCCCTTTCTCTCTTGAGCAGCTCATACAAAGGTCCTCCTGTCGTTGCCAGATCAGGGATATATTTACTCATGTAGTTTATGAGGCCTAACGCCCTCCTCAACTCATTTATGTTGTTTGGCTCATGCAAATCACTTATTGCACGTACCTTTTCGGGGTCTGCTCTGACATCTTGTGCATCCACAACATGTCCAAGGAAACTCAATTCCGCTTTCCTGAATACGCATTTGTCTTTATTCAGTTTGAGACCCACACTTTCCATCCTTTCCAGCACTCTTTTTAAGTGGTTGTCGTGCTCTGTCATGTCCTTCCCGTACACAATCACGTCGTCCATGTATACAGCAACTCCTTCCATGTCAGCTAGAAGCTCATTCATTTTCCGTTGAAAAATTTCTGGGGCTATGCTGATCCCAAACGGTAATCTCTTAAAACAATAGCGCCCCTCTGGAGTGATGAATGTCGTCAGCAAGCTGCTCTCATGACACAATGGAATCTGCCAAAATCCTGACGCTGCGTCTAGTGATGTAAAGATGCTTGCTCCAGCTAATTTAGCTAGGATCTCATCTGTTGTGGTAAGTATGTATCTCTCTTTTTTATGTTGTCATTCAGTTTATTTAATCCAACACAAATTCTGACGGTGCCATTAGGTTTCATGACCGGTACCATGGGTGCACACCAATCTGTAGGTAGTGTGACTCTTTCCACGACCCCTTGTTCTTCCATTCTCCTCAGTTCTGCTTTGACTTTAGGCAGCAGTGGAAACGGCACCCTCCTTGCGGTATGTACTGCATATGGCACTGCTCCTTCTTTCAGGTGTATTTTTACCGGCTCTGTTTTCATTGTACCACCTCCTTCAAAAACTGTGCTTACTTGTTCTATTCTTTTGACTAGCCCCATCTCAGTGGCTGTCTGTCGGCCTAGGAGGTTACTGACAGTTTCTCCTGCCACGACATATACGGTCATAGTGTACTTTCTACCCTTATGTTCCGCTTTTGCCGTAAACCGTCCTATGCAATTTAGTGAACCACCTGGGCTGTTCAGAACTATGTTTGAATGACACAGCCGAGCTCTTGGGTTAAGTTTTCCAAATGTCACTGTATTCATTACAGTAACATCTGCTCCCGTATCTATATTAAAAGTAACTGGGGTATCACCTATCTTAAGTGACACTGTCCATTTAGCTTTTTCTGTGTCACTTTTGTTACTCACCGCACCCAGGTAGAAGCTCTCTTCACTCATTTCTTTTGTTGTCACTTGTCTCACAGTTTTTGATTTGCACATTCTCGCCCAGTGTCCTTTTCTTTTGCACTTTCTGCATTCCGTGTCTGCAGCTGGGCATCTTCTGATGTCTTTGTGTCCTGTTTTACCACACCTGCCACATTCATTTGCTGTATCTTCCTTCCTTTTCTCACTGCCTCTTCTGTATTTCTCTTTTGTCCAGGGCCTTTCTGCCACCCTTGATGAACGTCTGGATGCTACCTCCTGCACACTGCCTGTTGACTGACTCTCCTGCTGGCTGATCTGCTGTGCGACATCTTCAGCCTGCCTTGTCATCTGTACCGCCGTTTCTAGGGTAAGATCTGTCATTAACTGCATTTTTCTAGAAAGCTCTTTATCCCGAATTCCGACGACCAGTCTGTCTCTTATATGTTCATTTCGGTTTGCCCCGAATTCACAGTTTTCACTAAGCTCGTAGAGGGCTCTAATATAACATTCTGCCTTCTCTCCCGGCCTCTGTGCTCTCTGGTGAAAACATGCCCGCTCATGTATCACATTCTTTTTGGGCATAAAGTACTCATCAAATTTTCCAAGCACTGTATCATAATCGTCATCACTTTCCTCAGCTGTAAAGGTGAACGATTTGAAAATGTTCTCAGCTTCAATGCCCATAGCATATATTAAAGTACTGATTTGTACCTCTTTATCTTCTTTGCTCAATTTTGTAGCAGTTCTGAAGCGTGCAAATCTCTGCCGCCACGTAGGCCATTCCGATGGACGATCAAAGTTAAAACTTTCTGGTGGATTAAATTTCGACATATTGTTCTTCTTTTGTCCTTATACTTCTGACACCATGTCTTGTATGGATTTACCAGGAGGCAGTAGTCTTTTGAGGCTTTATTGAAGAACAACTTGGAACAGCACAACTTATGTCTCTCTCATCCAGTAACACACTGTCTCACTTGTTTGTTCAATGACTTACACATACAGCACTTCTGGAGTGCCCCCTAGTGGGCTGGCTGGGTAATCATGCATTGCCTTGATACTACAATACCCTGACAACAGGCACTGACTATGCCCATCAGCATAGCAGTAATGAACTACTTTACTTCCAAGATACTATTAGAGACAAAATTGTCACCATGCAGCCGTCAATTACAGTATCGCATCAGATAGTGCGCTATAGATCTCCTGGGGAACAATTCCACTCATTCTCTACTATAGGTCAGGATGAATTGTATAAACTTGTTAAAACATCTAAACCAATAACTTGTATGGTAGACCCTATTCCATCCAGGCTACTAAAAGACTTGCTTCCAGATCTCATAGATCCTCTGCTAAATATTATTAATTCATCACTGTCGTTAGGATATGTCCCCAAAACCTTCAAACTGGCTGCTATTAAGCCTCTCATTAAAAAACCACAACTTGACCCCAACAAATTAATTAATTACAGACCTATCTCGAATCTCCCATTTCTGTCAAAGATATTCGAAAAGGTTGTATCCTCACAATTATCTTCCTTCCTACAGAAAAATGATATCTGTGAGGATTTCCAGTCAGGTTTTAGACCGCACCATAGTACTGAGACTGCTCTTATTAGAGTTACAAATGATCTACTCTTATCATCCGATCGTGGTTGTATCTCTCTGTTAGTGCTACTGGATCTTAGTGCTGCGTTCGATACTGTTGACCACAACATTCTCTTGAACAGACTTGAAAATCATGTTGGCATTAGGGGTACTGCATTGGCATGGTTCAAATCGTATCTATCTGACCACAATCAATTTGTGGCAGTAAATGATGAGGTATCATATCGATCACAAGTGCAGTATGGAGTACCGCAAGGCTCAGTGCTAGGGCCATTACTTTTTATGCTTTACATGTTACCCTTGGGTGATATCATCAGGAAATATGGTGTTAGTTTTTACTGTTACGCTGATGATACTCAGCTCTATATTTCTTCGTGGCCCGGCGAAACATACCAATTTGAAAAACTAATGCATTGTGTAGTTGAGTTAAAAAAATTGGATGACAAGTAATTTCTTACTGCTGAATTCTGAAAAAAACAGAGGTGTTAATTATTGGACCTAAAACCTCAGCGTGTAATAACCTAAAACACTGTCTAATACTTGATGGCTGCTCTGCCAACTCTTCGTCATCAGTTAGGAACCTAGGTGTGCTATTTGATGGCAATCTTTCCTTTGAAAACCACATCTCTAGTATTTGCAAAACTGCATTTTTCCATCTCAAAAATATATCTAAATTACGACCTATGCTCTCAATGTCAAATGCTGAAACATTAATTCATGCTTTTATGACCTCAAGATTAGATTATTGTAATGCTTTATTGGGTGGTTGTTCTGCTCGCTTAATAAACAAACTCCAGCTGGTCCAAAATGCAGCAGCTAGAGTTCGTACTAGAACCAAAATGTATGATCATATTAGCCCGGTTCTGTCAACACTGCACTGGCTCCCTATTAAACATCGTATAGATTTTAAAATCTTGCTAATTACTTATAAAGCCCTGAATGGTTTAGCTCCTAATGGTTTAGCGGGCGGCAGATCGTTTTCTTATTTAGCACCCAAACTTTGGAACAGTCTGCCCAACACTGTTCGGGACGCAGACATACTCTGTCAGTTTAAATCTAGATTAAAGACCCATCTCTTTAACCTGGCTTACACACAACACATTAACACATTTCTATAATTCAAATCCGTTAAAGGATTGTTAGGCTACATTAATTAGGTCAACCGGAACCGGGAACACTTCCCATAACACCCGATGTACTCAGTGCATCTTCAGAAGAATGGCATCTACGCTAATATTAGTCTGTTTCTTTCTTATTCCGAGGTCACCTTAACCACCAGATCCAGTCCGTACCCAGCCCAGACGGTGGATCAGCACCTAGAGACGACCTCTACAGCCCTGAATGTCAGCGGAGACCACATCGACTAGATGAGCCCCAGAGATGGATCCCCAGTGAAGACCTCGTCACCTAGACGGCTGTCGGCACAGGACCACGGGACCTGGTGAGTCCTCTGTGTCTGGCCAGAGGAGAACTGGCCCCCCGACTGAGCCTGGTTTCTCCCAAGGTTTTTTTCTCCGTTTGTCACCGATGGAGTTTTGGTTCCTTGCCGCTGTCGCCTCTGGCTTGCTTAGTCGGGACACTTTATCTTGACTTTATCTTCACACAATATTGTATTTTATTTTATTGTATTTGATTGACTACCTTAACCCGGGAATTGGGTGTTTGCTGTTGCCCTTTGCATTGTTGATGTACTATCTCCTGTTTGATACTGTACAGTCGCCTTGTCACAATTCTGTATTGTTAAAGGCGGTATATAAATAAAGGTGATTTGATTTAATTTGATTTAATTTAAAATTCATACATTAGTAAAGAGAAGTGAGCAGTAAGTAACACAATATGGACAGCACAAATAAATACAATAGCACAAAGATACAAAGAAGTGAAGTAAAAAGTTAATTCAGGTTGGTATATCAGCAATATTGGAGTAGTTGTCAAATGTAAATTAACTCTGTATAGTCTTCACTCTATAATATAAATATCTATCAATGCTTATTAAAACTACAGTTATTCAGGCAAAACCAGTGAGTGATATATATTTTTTGAAAAATGTCTAAAAAACAATGCCCCCTCCACCCCTCAAATAATAATAAAAAAACCTTTCACAAGAGTCAGCAGAATTAGCAGAAGACAGTGGTTTCACGCTCTGTGTGAAAGCACATTCGTCAGCGACTCACACCGCTTTTTCGTATCGTGCCCAGTGTGAAACACCCTTAAAACTGTAGATATATTGTAGTCGTGTTCACATTTTGCTCAAGCTTGTAATGTTAGCGAGACATAAAGAATCAGTTTGTTAATATTTGGCTTGTTTTCTCTTTTGTACAGCAGTAAATATTAACAAATATGGCTAACACTCTATTTTACAGTGTTCATGTTACATTTTACACATACTTATTATAGAAATACATTTTGCATTAATTTATGCAACTAATCTAAACCAGTCTCTAATCCAGACCCTAAAGGTATACTTCACCCCATGAAACCGGTCATTATATACTTCTCATGTCACCTCATGTCAGCACAAACCCATTAGAAATTCATTCTAGTGGAGGGACATAAATCTCTCAGATTTCATTAAAAATATCTTCCATTCTGTTTAGAAGACAAACAAGTTTTACGGGTTTGGAACATCATGAGGGTGAGAGTTTTCATTTTGAGGTGAACTAACCTTTTAACCCTATAGTAAGTAAATTTTGTTAAATAATATTTCTGAGTACATAAATGTACCTACACTGTGACATGGACACTACAAAATAAATTGTAACTGAAGTATGTGGCTGGACATTTCAGATGATTACATGTGTAAACTTTTGTTTTTATAGGTGGACTGAAGAAGAATGCAATGTCCAAGACCGTGATGGTTCATAGGAGCTAGAGACGGGGCAGAAGAGAGCAATCAGGTCACAGCAGTCTTCAGGACTGTGATCAGCTTTGTGTGTGTCCATCAGTACAAGTTTATCTGTCATTGAGGTTTTAAAAGGGATAGTTCACCCAAAATTTAAAAAAAATGTATTCTATCTGTACTGATTTAAACCAAGGGTGTCAAACTCTGATCCTGGATGTCCACAGTCCTGCAGAATTTAGCTCCAACCCTAATTAAAAGTACCTCATCTATTGATCTATATTAGTCAGCGCCACCACACGCATGTGTTGGGGTACCCTCTTGAACGCGCGTGGTTTAATAATTTATTTGACTACCCTTTCGCTTCTTCAAGTTTGGAAATTACTGTTGTCTCAGCACTCACCAGCCAGCTTTTTGTTCCAGTGGCACAACTTTCAAAAAAACTTGTTCTTCTCCCTATGACTGATGGGTATGTGGCTCCTGGAGCAGACTGGGAAAAGTACAACATACACGTCTCATGAAATGCAGGTATTTTGAACCATCTTGTTTAAAATTTTCCAAATGGTAGTCTTGTGTTCTTTAATGTATTTGTTTTGTTGTTGTTGTTGTTTTTTACAGACACATATGCTGCAGCAAGAGCTAAACTTAGCAGGGCAGAGGATACCTCCAATTTACAAACTGACACTGAAGTGCCAATGAAGCACAAAAGATTGTAAGTTAAAACTTATCTCTAAGTGATGCTAGTTGGGGTTAGGAGCTATACAATTCCAAAAACACATTATTTTGCTTAACTAAATGTATATGGCTGTGGGTGACATTTTAGATAACAGAAAAATTTCACAATTCTCATTTTTCATACTACTACTACTACTAATAATACTAGACTAATTTAAAATTCATACATTAATAAAGAGAAGTGAACAGTAAGTAATAAAATATGGACAGCACAAATAAATACAATGGCACAAAGATACAAGTGAAGTAAAAAGTTAATTCAGGTTGGTATATCAGCAATATTGGAGTAGTTGTCAAATGTAAATAAACTTTGTATAGTCTTCACTCTATAATATAAATATCTATTAATGCTTATTAAAACTACAGAAGATATTTAGGCAAAACCAGTGAGTGCAAAACCTCTCAAAAAAAAAAAAAAAAAAAAAAAACCCCTCTCACAAGAGTCCCCTAAGTATGGAAGCCCGTTTCCGCCACTGAATAAAAAAAAAAAATGTTTATCTCACAATTCTGACCTTTTTCTCCAAATTGCAAGATATAAATTCTGACTTTTTTCTTGCAATTGTGACTTTATATCTCGCAATTCTGACTTTATAACTTGCAATTGCGACTTTATAACTGCGAGTTTATTTCTCGCAATTCTGATTTTATAACTCACAATTATATCTCTCAATTCATATCTTGAAAAAATAACAGAATTGTAAGATAAAAAGTTGCAATTTATTTATTTATTTATTTTTTAATTCAGTGGCGGAAACGGGCTTCCTTACCTAAGAGGGGAATTCATTTTTAAAAATAAAATTTAGGCCTAAAATGTCCAAAAAATCTTGATTGGATCATCACTGTAAATAAATCTACATGATAAAAAGAAGGCTTTAATAAGATTGGTCAGCAAGATTGGTCAAAGCTCCCTAATTTAAAGTGGGTTTTAAGCAAATATCTGAGGAAAAAATGCATTGTTTTGTGTTTCTGTGTAGGCATGAATTTAATGCTATATATTGAGCAGCAGAAATCAGTGGTTTCACGCTCTGTGTGAAAGCACATTTGTCAGCGATTCACACCACTTTTTGCATCATGACCAGTGTGAAACACCCTTAAAACTGTAGATATATTGTAGTCGTGTTCACATCTTGCTCAAGCTTGTAATACATAAAGCATCAGTTTGTTAATATTTGGCTTGTTATTCTCTTTTGTACAGCAGTAAATATTAACAAATATTGCTACCACTCTATTTTACAGTGTTCATGTTACATTTTACATGTACTTATTATAGAAATACATTTTGCATTAATTTATGCAACTAAGCTAAACCAGTCCCTAATCCAGACCCTAAAGGTATAGTTCACCCCATGAAACCGGTCATTATATACTTCTCATGTCAGCACAAACCCATAAGAAATTCATTCTAGTGGAGGGACATAAATCTCTCAGATTTCATTAAAAATATCTTCCATTCTGTTTAGAAGATGAACAAATTTTTTGGGTTTGGAACATCATGAGGGTGAGAGTTTTCATTTTGAGGTGAATTAACCTTTTAACCCTATAGTAAGTAAATGTTGTTAAATAATATTAGACTGAAGAAGAATGCAATGACCAAGACTGTGATGGTTCATAGGAGCTAGAGATGGGGCAGAAGAGAGCAATCAGGTCACAGCAGTCTTCAGGACTGTGATCAGCTTTGTGTGTGTCCATAAGTACAAATTGTGTTGAGACCAAGTATTTTATTACTGTATTGTAAGTTAAACAGAGTTTTTGTGTTTTATGTCGTCATTGAGGTTTTAAAAGGGAGAGTTCACTCAAAATTAAAAAAAAAAAAAAATTCTGTCTGTTGTATTGATTTAAACCAAAGGTGTTAAACTCTGATCCTGGATGACCACAGACCTGCAGGATTTAGCTCCAACCCTAATTAAAAGTACCTCATCCAGCTAATCAAGTCATTCAGGCTTATTTGAAAACTAGGTGGTATGTGTGTTTGAACCGGGTGGGAAATAAAATCTGCAGGGCTGTGGTCCTCCAGAAGTTTGACACCCCTGCTTTAAACCCATACAACTTTCATTCATCTCTGAAACCCAAACAATGTTTTTAAGGAAATTAAGACATTTCTGTTTCTCCATTGAAATTCTATTTATGACTTATCAGATGACTTGAATTAAAAAACTCTCTCTCTCTCTATATATATATGGATTTTTTTTTTATAACTGTTTTGGAGCGTCAGAGGTTAGAGTGAACAGACTTTCAATGAAGGGAAAATTCCCAGGTTTCAATAAAAATGTCTTTGGTGTTCTGAACATGAATTACTTTCTTATGGGTTTGGAGTAACATGGTGTGTAATGGCAATGTTTTCATTTCTTGACTGTTGATTTTTTTTTATTTATTTATTTATTTTTTTCAGTTTTTTATTAAATGTTAAAAACCAGCTGTTTGGATGGTATCACCCTGTTTTAAATGTCTGAATTATCATAAAGTATTTGATATAATGAACTTTTACATTTTAATTTCTGATTTATTTATTTTTTAAATTACACCTTTCATGTTATGTAAATTTTGTAGATAAATGAATAGAACAGTTTGAATGGCTTCAAATTGGGACCAATATGGGTCTTAATTATGTTGCCCAGTTGGGGCCCATTCAGGTTCTATATGAGATTTATATGGGCTAATTCATATGGCCCAAATGGAACCTGCGGACAAACCTATCTTGGCCCCATATTGGCCCCACCTTGGAATGTTGGCTGGGTTATAAGTGGGACCAATATGGGTCTTATATGTGTTGCCCAGTTGGGCTCCACATTTTTTTAAATAATGCTTTATTATTTCAATGCCATGAGAACAAGAGGAAGAAACATCATTTCTGATTATTATCAATGTTGGCATCAGCAGTGAACGCTATCTGTGATTAATTGGTTCTGTCTTTCAGCATTTGTGTGTGTTCTGATGAGCAGGAGAAATAGTTCTATCCTACACAATAATTCGATAATAGTCATTGGTCCTCTTAAAGGCTTATTTTATGCACCAAACTTCTTGTTAAATAAAAAAAATTAATGGTTAAAAATGCACTTAGCATCAATATATTTACGTGAGGATCGATCCTTTTGATACAACGTCAGCTGATGAGAAACCCTGCCATCCCCCAGTGTCTGCCACACCTAAATGTCTACATGTCATGTCCAGTATTGTTACCATTATGCCAGAGCCCTCTCATGCCATGCCTGCCAAGCCTGCTCACGTCCTGTTAAGCAAGCCAGAGAACTCTCATGCTAATCCTGAAAAGGCTAAGCTTGCTCACGTCATGTCCACCAAGCCAAAGCCTGCTCATGTCACGTCCGCCAAGCCACAGCCTGCACTCGTCACATCTGCCAAGCCACAGCCTGCTCACGCCACACCTGCCGGCTTTCCAGGGTCTGCACCTGTCATGGCCGCCATCCCTGAGCCAGCCCACACGATGGCCACCATCCCCGAGCCAGTCCTCAAGATGGCCACCCCATTTGAGTCCCGGGCCAAGATGGCCGCCACGCCTGAGCCTCATCATGCCAAGGTCATCTGAATCTCGTCTCGTCTGCCATACCCAAAGCAAATCAAGTGATGGTTGATCCTCTGATGTCAAGTCAGTGCTGCACTTTCAGTGCCAAGCCAAGTCACAGCTGTTGTTCCTGAGTCAAGCCAAGTTACAGCTGTGTTTTCTATGTCAAATCAAGCCACAGCTGATCTTCTTGAGCCAAGTCATGGCTCATGAAGTTACTGCTGTTGTTCCCAAGTCGAGTCAAGTCAAGCCACAGCTGATCTTCCTGAGCCAGGTCAAGTCACAGCTGTTCTTCACGACCCGAGCCAAGTCACGGCAGATCTCCCTGAGTCGAGCCAGGTCACAGCTGCACTCCTAACAGAGCCTCTTCACGACATGGCTGCTAGCATAGAGCCTCCCCAAGCCACGGCCGTCATGCCAGAACCTCGCATGACTTTAACCAGAATGTGTCACCAGCGTGTGCATTTTGAGCTTCAAAACAGTGGATCATTTTGCAGAGCAATTGGTTCAGTTGATTCAAAGTGTCATTTCATTAAAAGGTTAATTTCTGCCATTTAATGACTCTTGCTCATATGACCAAGTTTCATATTCTAGCTTTAACACATAGCCAACAACATACTGTTCAGATAAAACAGATATTTATTTGAATTCAATATATGTAAAATATATATTTATATCTCAAAATCAGTGTTATGTATAACACATAAAAATGCAGTTAGAATTAGGCTAATTGAGAAATATAATTTCTCAAAAAGTGAAATGATCACACATCTTTATCTCAAAGATTATGACTGATAAAATTTACTATGTTGCAGTTGCCCCCCTAGATCCCCCTCCTGAAACACTGTAAACTGAAATGTGACACTGACCAGAACATAACTTTGCTTGAAATCTAGAACAGGGGTTCTCATCTCTGGCCCCTGAGCTCCACTTTCCTCCAGTTTAGCTCCAAACTCACCTGCTTGTAACTTTCTAGTAACCCTGAAGATCTTGATTAGTTTGTTTAGGTGCTTATGTCTTTTATTTTGATACTGTGTATAAGCAAGCAAGTTCATTTTATTACGTACACACGCATATAAATCACATCCTCACACCACTGGGGGGTGATTATCCGCGATCGCTTTTGGACTTTAAGAGACTGTTTTTGCCGTTTTTTCATCTCTTGGGATTTACCATCCACTCGGGACTTGTGGAAACTGTCGCCGGAGGACTTTCTATACGGAGCAGCTCATTTGGATTGTGCTCACGGACTTCAATTTGCCGGTGAGGCCGATTCCCTTACACCTGCATACACGACCACGAACTTGGGAACTTTGCACATACACGCGCTATTTGTATATTTTGTGTTTTTGTAGTGCATTTGTAAATAACATATGAGAGGTTGGCCAGCAAATATCGGTTGTTGGGTTTTTCCTGTGTTTAATTTTTGAAGATTTGAGAGTGTAAGTGTCGTTCAAACAGGAGAATAGAACCATGTTTATTTGTGTGACCTGTCTGATAACCGCGAAGTGAGCCGCCATCTGGATACTGCTGCACGTCTATTAGTGGAATTACGGTACAGAGACACGAAGCGGCCAGAAAGCTGACTAACATCTGTATTTCAGCGGTTAAAAATTAAATCTGCCCGAAAACAGGGAAAAAGTATTTACAAAACGTATATATATTGTTCATTATAGAAGATACAATTATATTACTTTCGAATAAATTATACTGTGAAGTTTTCTGAAAAAATAAAGTTTGTTAAAATACATTCTAACACTGAATGTTTGCTCCTTTTTTTTCTACGTGCATTATTAAAATTTCTTCAGAGTTACCATGAACATTTCAATAAATTCTTTTTCTGAACAATCATGTCTCTATCTGTGTTCACGATGTTTTAGTGTAGAATTTGTACAGAAAATGAAAGGCAGTCTGTCACAATGCATTATATAGCATATATATCGTTGCTTCTTGTCATTTCTGATGTGTCCTTTCATAATAATAATAATGATAAAAGGCAAAATGTTTTTTATCATTTATCAAAAAAAAAAGTCTTTAGAGTTAACAGGAAAATTGTAGAATTTGAGAGAAAATGAAAAGCAAATCTTGGTAACACTTTACAATATGTGTACAAAAATATGCATTAATTCATGCTTAATTAATGCACATATAATCACGAGTAAATGTATAATTCATGATGAACTAAAGCATTTATTAATGATTACTACATCAGCAACAATTGAACCTTCTGTCATGATCGGGGCTGTGGGTCTTCCCTCAGCCTCTCGAGGTCGCTGTTCCCCTTGCACTGCACTCCCCTGATTGTTCACGTCTGTCTTGTCATTTGCACTGATTACGCTCACAGCTGTTCACACTCTGGACTATTGTATAAGAACTCTCACTTCTCACTCCTGTTCAGGTCTGCATTGTCTTTTGTCCTCGTGTGTGTTCGGTTCGGTTTTGATTTTTGATCCTTGTTTCCAGTTTGTGTTGTGCAGTGTTGGCCTTCTGGTTTACGTTCTTTTGTGTTTTGTTTCATTAAAATTTTCCTTTCCTGCATTTGGACCCTGACCTCTTTTCCCCGTACACCAAACGTGACAGAATGCAGACCTCCAAGATGGGTCCAGCGGGGAGGATTTTTTTCGGGGAGGCGAAGCTTCCCCGTTTGGCGACGGCGGACGCGCGTTTGGGGGCGGCGACCACCCGCTCTTTTCCCGACACGGCGGGAATGTCCTTTGAGGCGGCGTCGGCCGCCCGTTTCGAGCTCATCTACGCCTGTCTGGCGGGGATGGACGCCTGTAGGGCCGAGGTTGCGCAGATGCGGCCCTGCTTTCTGGCGGGGGCGGAGACGCTCTTCCTCGGGCAGGCGGCGGCGACCGCTATCTCTGTTCCTGACGCGGCGGCGACCGCTATCTCCGGTCCGGATGCGGCGGCGACCGCTATCTCCGTTCCTGACGCAGAGGCGGCTGCGCTCGCTGTTCCTGACGTGGCCCTCACCGTGCCTTCTGTTCCGGACGCGGCGGTGACCGCGCTCTCTGTTCCGGACGCGGCGGTGACCGCTCTCTCTGTTCCGGACGCGGCGGCGACCGCTCTCTCTGTTCCGGACGCGGCGGTGACCGCTCTCTCTGTTCCTGACGCGGCGGTGACCGCGCTCTCTGTTCCGGACGCGGCGGCGACCGCTATCTCTGTTCCGGACGCGGCGGCGACCGCTATCTCTGTTCCTGATGCGGCGGCGACCGCTATCTCTGTTTCTGACGCGGCGGCGACCGCTATCTCCGTTCCGGATGCGGCGGCGACCGCTATCTCCGTTCCTGACACGGAGGCGGCTGCGCTCGCTGTTCCTGACGTGGCCCTCACCGTGCCTTCTGTTCCGGACGCGGCGGTGACCGCTCTCTCTGTTCTGGACGCGGCGGCGACCGCTATCTCTGTTCCTGATGCGGCGGCGACCGCTATCTCTGTTTCTGACGCGGCGGCGACCGCTCTCTCTGTTCTGGACGCGGCGGCGACCGCTATCTCTGTTCCTGATGCGGCGGCGACCGCTATCTCTGTTTCTGACGCGGCGGTGACCGCTCTCTCTGTTCTGGACGCGGCGGCGACCGCTATCTCTGTTCCTGATGCGGCGGCGACCGCTATCTCTGTTTCTGACGCGGCGGCGACCGCTATCTCTGTTTCTGACGCGGCGGTGACCGCTCTCTCTGTTCTGGACGCGGCGGCGACCGCTATCTCTGTTCCTGATGCGGCGGCGACCGCTATCTCCGTTCCTGACACGGAGGCGGCTGCGCTCGCTGTTCCTGACGTGGCCCTCACCGTGCCTTCTGTTCCTGATGCGGCGGCGACCGCTATCTCTGTTTCTGACGCGGCGGCGACCGCTATCTCCGTTCCGGATGCGGCGGCGACCGCTATCTCCGTTCCTGACACGGAGGCGGCTGCGCTCGCTGTTCCTGACGTGGCCCTCACCGTGCCTTCTGTTCCGGACGCGGCGGTGACCGCTCTCTCTGTTCCTGACGCGGCGGTGACCGCGCTCTCTGTTCCGGACGCGGCCCTCACCGTGCCTTCTGTTCCGGACGCGGCGGTGACTGCGCTGCACGGGCCTGGCCCGCCGTCCCTCCCCCTGAGTTGCCTTCCTCCGTACCTCCTCCCTCCAGACTTTGGGAACGTCTGGAAGCCGTTCCGTAGGGAGGGGGTACTGTCATGATCGGGGCTGTGGGTCTTCCCTCAGCCTCTCGAGGTCGCTGTTCCCCTTGCACTGCACTCCCCTGATTGTTCACGTCTGTCTTGTCATTTGCACTGATTACGCTCACAGCTGTTCACACTCTGGACTATTGTATAAGAACTCTCACTTCTCACTCCTGTTCAGGTCTGCATTGTCTTTTGTCCTCGTGTGTGTTCGGTTCGGTTTTGATTTTTGATCCTTGTTTCCAGTTTGTGTTGTGCAGTGTTGGCCTTCTGGTTTACGTTCTTTTGTGTTTTGTTTCATTAAAATTTTCCTTTCCTGCATTTGGACCCTGACCTCTTTTCCCCGTACACCAAACGTGACACCTTCTATATGATTCATAGATTAAGAAATCATTAAATTGTTATTAGTTAAATGTGTCATAATGTATTAATTTCCTTTATCACTTATTTTATTAACTAATCATGTAAATTCATATGCTAATTACCACAGTGGTCAAAGCTATGTACTTCAACTTCCAGTTGTCTGCTTTAAATACTCATTAGTTAATGACTTGCAAATGTATCAATATGTTGTGACTTTACTTGTTGAGGCACATGACTAACTAACTAATTGTAAATCCAAAACCACAATGACATTACTTCACCATTAGTTAGTTAGCTTTAGTTCATCATGAATTACACATTAACTCGTGATTATCTGTGCATTAATTAAGCATGAATTAATGCATATTTTTGTACACATATTGGAAAGTGTTACCAAGATTTGCTTTTCATTTTGTCAAATTCTACAATTTTCCTGTTAACTCTAAAGACTTTTTTTGGATAAATAATAAAAGACATTTTGCCTTTTATCGTTATTATTATTATGAAAGGACACATCAGAAATGACAAGAAGCAACAATATATATGTTATATAATGCATTGTGACAGACTGCCATTCATTTTCTATACAAATTCTACACTAAAACATCGTGAACACAGAGACATGATTGTTTAGAAAAAGAATTTATTGAAATGTTCATGGTAACTCTGAAGAAATTTTAATAATGCATGTAGAAAAAAAGGAGCAAACATTCAGTGTTAGAATGTATTTTAACAAACTTTATTTTTTCAGAAAACTTAACAGTATAATGTATTTGAATGTAATATAAGTGTATCTTCTATAATGTACAATATAAATACGTTTTGTAAATACTTTTTCCCTGTTTTCGGGCAAATTAAATTTTTAACCGCTGAAATACAGATGTTCGTCAGCTTTTTGGCCGCTTCGTGTCTCCGTACCGTAATTCCACTAATAGACGTGCAGCGGTATCCAGATGACGGCTCACTTGACCGCGGTGATTTAGGAGAACGTTACAAAGGGGAAATGCAGCAGTTACAACATTCACAGTCAAACAACTCAGATACAGGAAGAGAAACTTAAGACAATGGCCGCATACGCAAAGACGAGTATATTGTACATTTCAGGGTTTTGGCTCATTTTAGGTGAGACTATTTAATATTGTCCTGTATTTGTTTGTGCTGGATCCTGCTAAACATTTTGAAATGACACATGTTGTGCTGTTCACGTTGTTTGTAATGTGTTTTTTATGAAGACTAAACACATTAAGAAGTGATTTGTTATTGTTGGACATGATTACAGTTTGTGTGGTGTTTGTTTAGGTGTTGAATGCTACAGTGGAGAGTCAAACAATATAATATTTGTTCAGACTGGAGGATCTGTCACCATCCCATGTCATTATGACAAGAAACACACACAGCAGAAGAAATACTGGTACTCAGAAATTGATCAATCTAAAACATACACAAACACAACAGAACAGAATCTGTCAGTAATTGATCATCCTGATCAGAGTCTCTTTACTGTGACTATGAGAAACCTGCAGAACAAACACAATGGAACTTATTTATGTGTTGTGGAGACTGGAGAACAACCACCGATAACTGTCACATATGAGCCTCATCTCTACATTCAGTCTGGTAAGAGATTTTGTAATGATTTGATTTCATTTTAATGTCAAATTAATGTAAATGTATTTCGTCATCTCAAATGACCGATGTGTGTGTGTGTGTGTGTGTGTGTGTGTGTTCAGTTCCTGATGTGTCTGTGGTGAACAGCAGTGTATCTGGACATGAAGGTGGTGATATCAGTGTTCAGTGTCTCTACAGTTCTGGATATAAGAATGAAGTCAAGCAGTGGTGCAGATATAAAGATCAGAGCTGTTACACAGTGGGGAGGACTGACACATCCCAGAATTCATCAGTCCAGATCAGTGATGATGGGAGAAGATCCTTCACTGTGCTGATGACTGGACTGAGACTGACTGATTCTGGCTGGTACTGGTGCTCTGTAGGAGATTCACTGAATCCTGTTCAACTCACTGTAACCCAGGAAGAACCTGGTAAAGCTCAATCAATAATCTAATAAACTTAATATAAAAGCTTTGCTTAGATAGCAAAACAAGACCATATGAGCTTGTTCTTTTTCTGCTTTTGACAGAAATTATGATCTCACAAACTCACTGTGGAGAACATGTTATTTTAATTATCAAGATGCTCTATTGCTGCATAATACATTTATTCGAGTCTTTGTGTCTACAAAATGTGTGAAATTTTTATGTGGGTTAAATGTGTCCAAATGTACATGATGTGACATAGAAATATATTTGGTTCTCATATTTCCTGTTGATAATTGTTGCTTTTTATTTCATCTTTCAGATCGTATGTGGAACTTTTGTCTGCCAAAGAAGTAGAGGAATTTTCTTTATGTCAACCTGAAGGATTATAAATGTTTTGATAAAAAAATATATTTTGTATTTGCTTATTGCTTATTCAACAAACTATACTTATAGGATCTATATGAAAACTATTAAATGTCTGAGTTTGCTAAATGACTAACACCTATAATCTGTTTTTTCTTCAAATGTCACTGTTTAATCCAAATCGCAGATTTTTCTAATTCCTATTAAATTATTTTCTTGTGTTTGAGTTTTTTGTCATGGTCATTAGATCCTATTCTGCTGAATTTGTCAATCTTCATGCACTGTTTTACTAAATCAAACATAAAGGAGCTTTATACTGTATTTAACCACTATGTTGCACGGGAGCTCCGCATCTCAGACCAAAACAAACGTGATCTTCAGCCACACCTTCTTCCTCCATTACTGGCTTTAAACTTAGCCAAAAGCCTGAAGATAGAAGTAGCCTACAACACATTTTAGGCTTAGTTTAAATTCAGACACATCAAAAGGTAAGACAGCAAAAGAAAAACATAGGATATCTCAAAGAGACAGCCTACACATAAGAGTTGTTTCACTGGAAAAAAAAAAAAAAAAAGACTAAATAGTCAAAATATTTGTCTTGTTTCTAAAAAATATCTTAAATTCTTAAATTAAGATGCATTTACTAGATAAGATAAAATTAGATATTTAGTCTTGTTTCCAGGGGTAAAAAAATAAATTAAGTTAATTTTGCTCAAAATAAGTATAATTATCTGCCAGAGGGGTAAGTAAAATTGTTTTAGGAATATTTTACTTACCCCACTGTTTTGATAGTTTTACTTGTTTCCAGGGGGGAAAACTAAATTAAGTTAATTTAGCTTAAAAACAAGACTAAATAGCTAATGTTTTGATTTTTAATTTTTAGATATTTTGACTAGAAACAAGGCACAAATACTAAGTAAGATAGGCCTTTTTTGCAGTGTGTCACTGAGATGATGCCATGTCAAAAGGTACATTCTGTAACCTATTTACCCTTAAAGGGTGCATATTAGTAAGTTACATACATATTAGGCCTGCTAACTAAATGGTACAAGTACCATTTTAATAGAATCCTGTATATGAGGGGAAAAGGTAAATACAGCAGCTACTACAGACTGGCCAGTTTAAAATATTATTTTCTAAAATAAGTAAATAAAAAATATAAACTCAACATGAATGAGTGAATGTATTAATGCCTACTGGGGATGTGAGTGTTAAAACTGGACAGTGTAGCAATAAAAACACTGCCCGATCTGATGAAACTCCTTTTCTTTTAGATCAGGTTGACGGTTGGTGCATGTGCATCATTTACCGGGGACACAGATGACAGCAGGATGCATGATGGGAAAAAGTCAGACTGGCACAGGCAGTGTTATGCACTGGGCAATGTAGCCTCTTTCAGCAGAATAATGAACCTTTGTAAAAAAAATAAATAATAATAATTCATAAATGTTTTGTAACTACATATGAAATAAAACACAACTAAACTTACTTTGTTAGGTTTTGCTTTTTTCTGCAGGCACTGTCAGTGACAAAGTGTTAGTGTCTGTTAAAATCTGTAAAATTGGCTTTCCTTTCATAATCATCATTGTGGAATTATTCTATATTTGTCTTATTTTATTTATTTCATGATTAACAGTCATTTCCTTGTTGCTCTGGTGATATTCCTCCCTTTCTCATCTTTTTTTTTTTCTCGTAAATATTAATTACAAAACAAAAGACACAGAGGAACCACAGAAGTACTACATGTGTATTGTTTAAAATAAAAATAATTAAGGCTTAACCCAATTCTAAAAACTTCTGGTTGAAATACATGAACAGAAGAGCGTTTCACACTTGGAATATTCAATCATGAGTCATTAAACACTAGATAAACTGAGGTTATCTTGTTTCACATTTCACACTGCTCATAATTTAGTTGTGATTAATCCTGGGTATTCATAAACTGATATTTTACACTGTATGCATGCAACCTATTTACATAATGACTCTAGCATTGCACATTCTTGGACATTTTTCCTTTCAAACATTGAAACCACTGTTTAGTAAATGCGCTATTTAATTTAGGATAAAAACAGTGCTAAACATGCTTCTAAATGTGAAATGTACATCTCCCATGGTTAAAAGCGGGGTTTAGCCTATAACAACGATAAAACTGCCTTTAACACTATGAAAAGCTCTAGAGTTTATATGAATAAATATGTGAAGCAGAAAGTGTCTGACTTAACATCTCCACTTTCAATTCAGCTGCCCATCTCTTGACAATTTTTTAGAGAAATTCAAACAATAAATTTTTTTTTTTTTTGTGGCTCTTTGATGTGTCATGACAAATCACCTCAGTAGAAGCAGTTTGTGAACCGATCATCTCTTCCTCTTTACTAGTTACATGAAAGAACATCAGAAGGTATCTTGTTTTAACCATGGAAATACACAACATTTTACACGTTCAAGTCCACCAACATTAATCTACTCTTCTGTCTGTTTTTTTGTTGGACAAAAATGGCAGATTTGGCGTTATGATTGGTCAGATCACCTGTCAGTCTAACTCACTTGGCAACACCCCTTAATGTTCTGTATTTTAAAGATTTAAAAATATTTTAAAGTGCCCCCCGTGGTGAGGAAGAGAACAACACCTCACCTTTCACAGTCCTATAACAGGCTGGTGACTGTTATAACGTAATGCATGATGGGATATACTTCTGTGCTTCTGTGCGCTAAGGGCCCTGAGCTTTGGCATTTTTCAGACTTAGGGCAGCCTTGTGCACTTCCTGTTTTGTTCACACACTCTCAAGTGACCACAAGACCACAAGAGTAGTTCTTAAAAAGTTTCTTGTTGGCCTGTTTAGTCGATTAATAGATCGACTAAACAGTTTCAGTAAACTTTCAGTTTTTATGCATGTTTAAACTTTTGGTTGCATTTTCACAGTTTTAACCAGAATGTGTCAATGAAACAGTGGATCATTTTGCAGAGCAGTTGGTTCGGAGTCTAATGACTCTTGCTCATATGACCAAGTTTCATAGCTTTAACATATAGCCAACAACATACTGTACAGATAAAACAGATATTCATTTGAATTCAATATTTCAAATATATTTTTACATATCAAAATCAGCATTATGTATAACACATACAAAATGCAATTAGAATTAGTCTAATTGAGAAATATGATTTCTCAAAAAGTGATCACACATCTTTATCTCAATGATTATGACTGATAAAATTTACTGTGTTGCAATTGCCCCTTTAGATCCCCCTCCTGAAACACTGTAAACAGAAATGTGACTGTGACCAGCTTAAACTGTGCTTGACTGTGATTTTGCTTAAAATCTAGAACAGGGGTTCTCATTTCTGGACCCTGTGGTCCACTTTCCTTTAGTTTAGCTCCAAACTCACCTGCTTGTAACTTTCTAGTAACCCTGAAGATCTTGATCAGTTTGTTAAGGTGTGTTTGGTTATGTTTGAGCTAAACTCTGCAGGAAAGTGGAACTCGAGAGCCAGAGCTGAGAATGTCTATGCTTGGCTTTTACCCAAATGGCGCAAGACGTTAGTAATATGTTAATAGTGCTATAATGAGGACAGGGGAAGTGCAGCAGTTACAACAACCACAGTCAAACAACTTAAGACAATTGCCGGATATGCAAAGATGAATATATACTACATTTCACTCGGGTTTTGGCTCATTTTAGGTGAGACTATTTAATATTGTCCTGTGTTTGTTTGTGCTGGATCCTGCCCCACATTTTGTGCTGTTCGTGTTGTTTTTAATGTGTTTTATTTGAAGACTAAACACATTAAGAAATGATTTGTTATTGTTGGACATGATTACAGTTTGTATGTTGTTTGTTTAGGTGTTGAATGCTACAGTGGAGGGTCAAACAATACAATAACTGTTCAGACTGGAGGATCTGTCACCATCCCATGTCATTACTACAAGAAATACACACAGCAGAAGAAATACTGGCACTCAGAAATTGAACAATCTAAAACATACACAAACACAACAGTGGAGAATCTGTCAGTAATTGATCATCCTGATCAGAGTCTCTTTACTGTGACTATGAGAAACCTGCAGAACAAACAGACTGGACCTTATTATTGTACTGTGGAGACTGGAGAACAACCAGCGACAATCACATATGAGCCTCATCTCAAGATTCAATCTGGTAAGAGATTTTGTAATGATTTGATTTCATTTTAATGTCAAATATGTATTTCGTCATCTCAAATGACTGATGTGTGTGTGTGTGTGTTCAGATCCTGATGTGTCTGTGGTGAGCAGCAGTGTATCTGGACATGAAGGTGGTGATATCAGTGTTCAGTGTCTCTACAGTTCTGGATATCAGAATAAAGTCAAACGGTGGTGCAGATATAAAGATCAGAGCTGTTACACAGTGGGGAGGACTGACACATCCCAGAATACATCAGTCCAGATCAGTGAAGATGATGAGAGAAGATCCTTCACTGTACTGATGACTGGACTGAGACTGACTGATTCTGGCTGGTACTTCTGCTCTGCTGGAGAGGCACTGAATCCTGTTCATCTCACTGTAACCGAGGCAAAAACAGACACAGTGAAAGTCACGTCAGTATTCACACTGGCATTTCTCAGAATCGTCTTCCTAGAACTATTCTGTATTTGTCTGCATTTCTTCATCATTCACTATTTCCTCGAATTTCTTTTGCCTTTTACTCTAACAATAATTTCCTCATAGCCTTTGTGATTTTCTTATCTGTTTCTGTTGTTTTTTTGTTTTTTTTTTATCTTTGCAGAAGTGCAACAGGACATCGTGAGAATAATAATAATACATCTGATGTCATTGACAAACCACAAAAGTACTACACTTGTATTGTGTCAGTACCATAGTACTGAGACTGCTCTTATTAGAGTTACAAATGATCTACTCTTGTCATCCGATCGTGGTTGTATCTCTCTGTTAGTGCTACTGGATCTTAGTGCTGCATTTGATACTGTTGACCACAACATTCTCTTGAATAGACTTGAGAATTATGTTGGCATTAGTGGTAGTGCATTGCCATGGTTCAAATCGTATCTATCTGACCGCCATCAGTTCGTGGCAGTAAATGATGAGGTATCATATCGATCTCAAGTGCAGTATGGAGTACCACAAGGCTCAGTACTAGGGCCGTTACTCTTTACGCTTTACATGTTACCCTTGGGTGATATCATCAGGAAATATGGTGTTAGCTTTCACTGCTATGCTGATGATACCCAGCTCTATATTTCTTCGCGGCCCGGCGAAACGTACTGATTTGAAAAACTAATGGATTGTGTAGTT
>NW_026127472.1:97902-122747 GCF_022985175.1 Labeo rohita
CTTTTAAAGTACTTGTATGTTACCATTTAGGCAGTAATATGCATGTTCAAGTACTAATGAACCCTTTAGGGGTAAAAAGGTCACAAGATGTACCTTTTGGGCTGTACCTTAGGCTGTCTCTGAGATATAAAAAAAATCTATATATTTTACAAATCCTATATTTTTTTCTGCTATCTGGAGTTTTGATATGTCTGAATTTAAATTAATATCTGTTTTACTTTTACCTGTATGTTTTTTGCTAAGTTTAAGGGGAGTAGTGGAGGGGAAGATCACGTTTGTTTTGGTCTGAGATGCGGAGCTCCCGTGGGACATCTAGTGGTTAAAACCGTATAAAGCACACGTTAGTTTAATTTAATAAAACAGTTAAGGTGCATGATGATTTACAAATTCAGCAGAATAGGATCTAATGACCAGGAGATTGGGAAAAAACACGTGACAAAACACAAGAAAACTCCAAATGATTTAATAGGAATTAGAAAAATTAGCCATTTGGATTACAAAAATTACATTTGAAGAAAAAATGTAATACAGACATTAGTAATTTAGCAAACACAGACATCTAATAGTTTTCATACAGATCCTTTAAATCTCTCTTAAATAAAAGTCTGTTGAATAAGCATAAAGCAAATACAGAATATACATTTATCAACACTTTTATTATCATCTGATGCTTCAGAAAATTCTTCTAATTCTATGACAGACAAAAACGGTCCACATGCGATCTGAAAAAAATAAAAATAAAAATATTAAAAAATATTGTAGTTACAAATAATACAACAATAAATCTACTTTTTTGAAATCCTATCTATAAAGGATTTCAAGTTTAGATGTTACTAAAGAATCTTGATCATTAAATACTAACATTTTCTCCTCAGTGCCAGTTTGTGTGATCATAATTTCTGTAAAACAGAGAAAAAAAAACGTAACTCATTAGGTTTTGTGTTATTATCAAAAGCAAAGCCTTCATATTATTGATTATTGATTGAGCTTTTACCAGGTTTTGCCTTGGTTACAGTGAGTTGAACAGGGAATATTTGACAAAAAATGTAAAATAAATAAATAAAAAAAAAATCATTAAACATAGTGGGAAATGACATCTGTTTTGTTGAGATGATATACAAAATACTGAGAGTTGTTTAAGTGAGAGAACATCTGTAACTTAGTCCAGATTGGGGGAATTGTAGTGTCTAATTATTATGTAAATATTTTTTTTTGCATTGAAAAAAATTATCGATTTTTATTTGTATATGCTGTCAATTATAGTTCTTAGAAAGAATCAGCAGGCCACAGTTACGTACAAAAAAAAATTCAACCAAATAAAATTGCAATTGGGGCATCTCTAATGACCTCTGCTATAAGCACCTTTGCATATACCAATGTGTACTTTTTGTTAGTGTCTGTGTCATAATCAGAAATTGAAAACATTTCTAGAATTATGTGATGTATTTAGTCTCTTTTACCTGGTTTTGTTTCAGTCACAGTGAGAACAGGAACCTGTGGCTCTTCTAGAGAGACATCAGGGACTGAACACAGAAATATAATTGTAAATTTGTTTTCTGAATGAGTTTTACCAGTGACCGTAAGTTTTAGTGCATTGAGAATGTCATCATTTTAATGTCTAAACTGCTTTGTGTTCTTACCTCTTTTGGGTTTAGTGACCGTGAGTTGAACAGGAACTTGCAGATCTCCTACAGAACAGCAGTACCAGCCAGAATCAGTCAGTCTCAGTCCAGTCATCAGCACAGTGAAGGATCTTCTCCCATCATCACTGATCTGGACTGATGAATTCTGGGATGTGTTAGTCCTCCCCACTGTGTAACACCTCTTATCTTTAATTCTGCACCACTGTTTGAGTTTATTCTGATATCCAGAACTGTAGAGACACTGAACACTGATATCACCACCTTCATGTCCAGATACACTGCTGCTCACCACAGACACATCAGGAACTTGAAACAATAAAGAAACAGAATATGAATAAAAAAGTTTTTTAGTAAATTTGCTTATTATTGTTCAAGAAATGCAAAAATGTACATTATCTTGTCAATGTAAATTTTAATATTCAAAAACAGATCTGTTTTTAAACAATTCCAGAATCGAACAATATGACTATAATGTTTTTGAGGTGTTTTATAGCACCACTGCCATACAAGTTTGGAAATATTGGAAATATTTCTGTTTAAAACCATGAAGGCGAGCCAATGGATATCACACAAGCAACGTACAAACTTTGCGCAAGAGTTATGCCGATGAATGTCTTAACCTCACTGAAGTGAATGTAAAAGAAAAAAAAAAAAAAAAAAAAAAAAAAAAACTGACCAAGCTTTGTTTTATTTGCACATATTCTCTCAGAGATAACAAGAAAAGAATCTTTGTAACACATCATATAACATCATATAAGGTGCTGTATAACACATTAAAGGATAGGTGTTATATACAGTGTTTTAATGCCACGTCATCAGTCGCCCATATTGCCGACACTGCAACTGAACCAAATGAAACTCACATATTTTGCTGATTATTGCTGCTGAAAATGGTCAATTATTGTCATGTTTTGGGCTGTACTAATTGGTCAGACTGGGGGAAACTGAACCAGGATTTCCAGGGCAAGAATCTTGGCAACATTCATGTTTGTTCTTATAATTTCCAGTTCGGTAGGTGAAACATTAGTCTAACATCTTAATCATTAATGCTCGTATGTATCTTTACTACCTGTTAACTTGCACTCTTTCCTGCTTGCTAAGTCCTTCCACCCATTTTTTCCATAGTTTAGACAGAAATTAGCAGAACAACATATTCAGTAGTACAATTACTGTGCAAACCATGCTGTTGTTTACATCCATCTCCAAAATGGCCACACATATGGGTATCTGACCAAACTGTGACGCAAGCCAGTGAACCACTTTTAGTGCTATTTAACACCTTTTTTTTTTTAGAATGCAGAACATTGTAGTGTGCTAAATGATTTTAGCAGCTAAACTCAAAATAGCACAGTAGCCTACTCTTCTGTTTCCTTTAGCCAGTATACAATAGTCCTCTTCTACTTGCCATCTCTTTACTGTTTTTGTTTCCTTGTTGTTCTTGTGTTGTCAAAAATTGTAATACTGTGTTGTGCTTTGTCAAATGAAACTTCATTAAATGTGCCTCTGCTTTTCATTAGTGTCAGTGGAATTTCAGTTTTTTTTATTTGCGTGTACAGAAATAAATATATAATCACACATAACCCAGCATTACGCACAGCTGCATTGTTTTATTTTTCAGAAAAAAAGGGTGCAATTTGGAAAGATATTCTTACCTGATTGTACCGTCAGATACAAATAATAACCGGCATCTTGGATGTTATAGCCACCGATCTCCACAGCACACCAGTAATATCCAGAGTCTGAGGTCTGCAGATTCTCCCACTGCACTGTAAAAATACTTTGGTTTGGATAATCAGTGAGGGAAAATTTTCCTGTCTTATTTGCATATGCCAATATACTGCATCTGCTCCAAATGAACCCATGACACCAATATTTACGGTTTTCTTTATGTTTTTCATCATATAGACATGGAATAATGCCAGGTGATCCAGATTTCACTCCTACATTCAGTACATTGATTCCAGAATCATCTGTAGAAAAGATTAAGTGTAGGGGGAAAATGTAAACATGCATAAACTGCACATTATAGAAAAGTAGCCATACTGAAGAATTACTAGCTTAAAGAATTTAAGTTAAACAAGTTTTAACAATTCAAGGTTGAAAAAGATCATACAGTAGTTTAATAATGTTAATTTTAGAGAGAATTTTAATTGTTCACCTGAGATGTGAAATAAAATCCCAGAGAGAATCAGAGGGTAAATCATGTCTACAGCAGAGTGCATGTGCATGAGAGGAGCGGGTCACTTCTTGCAATGTCTCTATTTCCTCCTGTTTCAGAGGAAGAGCAGAAATATCGCCTTAAACCACATAAGTATTAGCAAGTGAGCAAAGTAGCCATTTTGCAATCAGTAACCTCACACTCATTGGTTTCAACCCCTTTCCTACTGAACCCACAAACACTAAACAAAATGACATTGTAGAAGCCTTAAATAAATAAAAAGAGCTATTCAAATAAATAAAAATACACATATTACTCATTCTGCATGATTTATAAGCCTGTTTCCTCATGGGGACCTCACAAATGTCCCCACAAGGTCAAAATTTACTGGTATTACTACCCTTGTGGGGACATTTGGTCCCCATAACGTGATGAATACCAGGTGCACACATACACATACACGCACACACACACACACACACACACACACATATATATATATATAGTGTCATGGTGAGTGTTCACCACATCAGACCGTCAGATCAGATCAGTGAAAGTCCATCAAAGTTAAGGAGTCGATTTTATTTTTAAAAATTTCATTTTATATATGCTTGTTTGCAATAATGAAAATCACAGAGAAAATAACACTGTACACGTAAACTAAAAATTATTTTTACAGTAAAGAAATTAAACAGAGACTCTATAATACAAAATACAAACTTACTAAAGTATTACTAAACTTAGTATTACTAAAAAAAAGCCCTATTTTCTCAGGAGATAGTTATGAACTATGGATAAGCAAACTATCATTTACAATGATCTTTTGACATTTTAATAGTCTTGACACATTATTAGGTTCACACACCATGAGCAAATTAAGCAGAACAAGCTTTAACACACACACACACACACACACACACACACACACACACACACACACAAAGTTGTGATGACAGTCATCTGTTGTTGATTTAGTTTGTGTCAGAAGAGTCTGTTCCTGTGTTCTCCCTGTTGCTGTCAGGGTGGAGCCACAGTCTTGTATATAATGCTGTATATTGCTCCACCTGCTGGAGGTTTCACCACATCACTCCCAGAAACATGATCAATTGTACTGTAGGTTATGTCCATGTTGGGATCCTGTGGAGAAAGCGATTGTAAATAAATGTGATTAAGGATTTATTTTATTTATTTATTTTGAATTATTAAAGCAATTTAGCATGACCATACATCCTCTTTTTTTTCATCCTCATCCTGTCCTGGCCAGGATTTCTAAATTGCCTAAAATGTCTGGGTTTTGTTTACTTGCTGAAGGTAATGTCTGAGAAGTAGTTTGATTAATAGCATGCAGGGACTGTACATAATCGACTAGTCGTGGCATGCAAGAAAGCAGGATCTACAGAGAATGGCCAAGGAGAGCAAATACACCTAATACACCATACATACAATCTATGAAGACTATAGCGCATGTCAGTAGAAAAACAAAGCCAAACCCTGGACATTTTAGCCAAAAAAGAGGATGTATGGTCACCCTTGAATACACCCTTCATTAATGTCTGGTGTGCTTACATTTGGGTTTTCATTATTTATAGTGCTGTATATCACAGGATCTTCAGGTTTAGAGTAGATCTGTATTTCATAAAAACACACACACACACACACACACACAAACAATAAAAACAGTAATATCAAGAAAGCAGCACGTCCTGGAAATCCTGTATATGAGTGGCGTAAAGTATGCAAATAATGTTGCATTCATGTCAGAAATACCCTGTTGTATGAAATGGGTTTAATGAATTCAATCAGCATGTTTGCTGGTAATAATTTTGTATTTATACTTCTGACACAATGCAGCACAAATCAAAGTGTTAAATATAGCTTTATAGTAATATTGAATATGATGGTTTCATTAGAAATATGGTTATCTTATCTCTAAGGTGGACACTTAATATTATCTGACTCTAACCATCAAAAAAAGGAAAAGTCAGCCAGCTATTGTGAACTGTTGCGCCATCTAGTGGTTAAAAGGAAAATTAAGTCAATTAATATGTACTTAAAATTAAGTCGCTTTATCCCAGTGCACCTTTAACACGTTGAATCCTTTATTATCATATGGACATTTTCCTAACTTGCGTATAAAGGACTTACCA
Source organism: Labeo rohita (assembly GCF_022985175.1). Classification (NCBI taxonomy): domain Eukaryota; kingdom Metazoa; phylum Chordata; class Actinopteri; order Cypriniformes; family Cyprinidae; genus Labeo; species Labeo rohita. The sequence goes on from NW_026127472.1 coordinate 103,851, forward strand.
TGTCAGTGGTTGTGCTGCCGTTTCTCCCTCTGATTTGATGTTTATCTTGCTCTTCATTTTTAAAAGGTTAAAACAATTCATATCTGATATTTTGAAGAATGAATATAAACTTCCATATATGTTTGCTTACAAAATGAATATAAACACATATGTGCTTCAACAAAATAAATTCATCAAAATAACAACTTGCACTAAATAATGATATTTCCATTTTGGGTGCAGCTTTTTACTGACTGGGTTTTTGTCTCCATCTCCAGGTGAAAACACAGACTTCAGGTTTAGAGTAGATCTACACAAAACAATAAAAACAGCAATATTAAGAAATCAAGACTGTTTGGAGTTTATTACTGTGTTCATGTAAGAAACATTTTAAATTCTTTAGCATTTAAAGAAGCTCCAAAAAAGTAAAAATGAACATAAGCCAAATAAGGGAGATTTATTTATTTTTAAACTCAGCTCTTTTAATGAATTATTCAAAAAGAGTTCTAAGCAATTATTGGTTTGAATCAGTCTGATGACTGAAAAGACTATTCAGGAATGAACTCCTTTACAGCGGCTAATGAACATATGACTTTACTGAACACTTGTTCCAAATGCAATATAAAGATATAAGAAAGAAGGCTGCATCACAAACACATTTTCTTTTCTCATATTTCAGTCTTTACTGTAAAAAACTATTTGTTGAGTCGACTTAAAATACTTTGTTACCCTGCTGCCTTAAAATTTGAAGTTCAGTCAACTCAAAAAATTTTAGTCAACCTAAAATGTTAACTTAGATATTTGAGTTGATTCTAAAACTTAAAAGTTTAAGGCAACTGGGTAGCAAATGCTTTCTTTGATTTAACAAACTAAGAAAGTTCTCAAATTTAAAATTGATTTATTACAACTGAATTTCAAGTTGACTAAACTTGTTGAGTTGACTGAACATTTCTTTTAAGACATCAGGGTAACAAATTATTTTAAGTTGACTCAACAATTTGTGTTTTTTTGTGAAGATTGATTTCACTCTGGTGGGTTAAATAAAAAGTGTGAAAACCCATTCAGGAAGAGGGAGACAAAGAGAGTTTTGTATACCTGGTTTAAAAATAAACTGATGGCATCATACCAACATTTTCACCACTTCCTTCTTATAAAGTAAAGGACTTACTGTTCAGTGGTTGTGCTGCATTTAAGTCTGATTTGGTGTTTATCTTGCCTTCATTTTAAAACAAACAAACAAAAAATCTGACAAACTGAATATAAAATCTAGAATGGTGCTGTCAAAATAAATGTCAAAATAAAGACATTGAAATGTTTTATGAGTGCAGCTCAGACTAACTGTTTCTTCCATCTCCAGGTGAAAACACCAGCCAGACTTACATTTTAGTCTGGAACTGTTGCTAAACCTGAAATGAAACAGTCTGTAAATTATTTCTAGGGAAATAGATTAAACATTTAAAAAATATTTTCATTCCAAAAGCACCAAAAGAGAAACTGTATTTAAACATAGTTCCTTTAATAAATGGCATCAGTAATAAATATATCTAAATTAAATTTTTCTCTTGTAAAATCTATTAAACTATTTCAGCTAAAAGTTCTGTAAATAGTTTATGAGCTATTTATTTTAGTGTAAACAATACACATATAGTACTTTTGAGGTTCTTCGATGACTTCAGGTTTATTAATGACTTGATAGTCATGAAATTTCTGCTGCCTGCAAAGACAAAAAAGAAAATAAAGACAATGACTGTGAATGTGTACCATAAATGATTTCATGAAGATTAAAGCCATTTTACAGAGAAAAGATTAAACACTTACATTTTGTCACTGACAATGCCTGTGGACAAAAGTAGAAAAATTAAATAAGGTTTAGGTGTGTTTTATTTCATATGTAGTAGCAAGATATTTATGAAATGTTGAAAAAATTTTACCTGGTTCTGCCTGAGTTACAGTGAGATGAACAGGATTCAGTGCCTCTCCTACAGAGCAGAAGTACCAGCCAGAATCAGTCAGTCTCAGTCCAGTCATCAGCACAGTGAAGGATCTTCTCCCATCATCTTCACTGATCTGGACTGATGAATTCTGGGATGTGTCAGTCCTCCCCACTGTGTAACAGCTCTGATCTTTATATCTGCACCACTGTTTGAGTTTATTCTGATATTCAGAACTGTAGAGACACTGAACACTGATATCACCACCTTCATGTCCAGATACACTGCTGTTCACCACAGACACATCAGGAGCTGAACACACAAACATTTGAGATTTAAGAAATACATATGTGTGTCACTGTCAGAGAATTTGATGTTAAAATGAGATTAAAACAATTGTAAAATGTCTTACCAGATTGAATCCTGAGATAAGGCTCATATGTGATATTTATCGCTGGTTGTTCTCCAGTCTCCACAACACAATAATAATGTCCAGTGTGTTTGTTCTGCAGGTTTCTCATAGTCACAGTAAAGAGACTCTGATCAGGATGATCAATTACTGACAGATTCTCCTCTGTTGTGTTTGTGTACATGCTAGAATTATCAAATTCTGAGTATCAGTATTTCTTCTGCTGTGTGTATTTCTTGTCATAATGGCATGGGATGGTGACAGATCCTCCAGTCTGAACAGTTAATACATATTTGACCAACCAAAGTCGCATTCAACACCTAAACAAAAACACAATCCAGTATGTCCAACATTAAGTCATTTCTTAATTTTGTCTGTCTTTACATGAAACACATTAAAAGCAACATAAACAGTATTAAACCTGTCATTGCAAAATGCTAAACAGGATATATCAGAAATGAACACAGCAATACATGTACTGTACTCTCACCTAAAATGAACCAAAACCCGACTGAAATGTAGAATGTGTTTGACGCTCAAATAACTAAAACTAAGAGCTGTCACTGGGAAAGGACTCTTTTAAAAAGGTACTTGTAGGCTACCATTTAGGTAGTAATATGCATGTTCAAGGTGCTAATGCACCCTTTTGGGGCTGTCCTTTTTAGTATCTGAGAAATAAAAATGTATATATTTTACACATTTTATTTTTCTTCTGCTATTGTAAGTTTAATGCTGTTTAAACTAGGCCTAAGTTTGTTTTGGTCTGAGATGCAGAGCTCCCGTGCGACATCTAGTGGTTAAAATCCGTATAAAGCACCTTTAAGTTTGATTTAATAAAACAGTTAAAGTGCATGATGAATGACAAACTCAATAGGATCTAATGACCATGACAGGAAAAAAAAAAAAAAAAAAAAAAAACACATGTGACAAAACACAAGACATTTAAGACATGTGCACTAGCTGTGACATCTAGTGACAACAACTGGCAGGATTTTTGTGCTGCTAATTGACATTTTGCAGAAGACCAAGAACTTCTTGCTACCGTGGTGAGTAGATATTTCATTACCAAACATAATGTCACTTGAAAATACTGTTTTACACATAATATTGAATTAATGTTTATTTATAATGAAGCTAAAATTGTGAGTTGGCTGACATAGCATTAGATATACTCTTGAGAATTATGGAAGCCATAATGAACTGACGCCCTGTCCACTAATCTTTAACATCTTTTTTTTTTTTTACAGTAAACAGTATACTTTTTTAAGGAACTATAATAGTCAACATTTGAAGTGGATCAAAACCTTTCCTCAAAGTTGTCCTAAGACAAGAACGGGTATTGAAGTACAATTTTTTTTTTCTATCTCTTCCCATCATGCCATGTTAAGTTAGGCTAACCAGCTTCATGTTTGAACAGGCTAAATTTTGACATATTCAACTAATGCTGCCAGATGGAGATAGAAAAATTCATCAAAAGATGGCTGTAGCTCACTTCAGACAGAGATGGGGGAAGAAATAAGCAGGCCCAAAAGGAAACCAATTCTACCTAAGCTCCAAATGTTAACATTTAATTATTAATCATGTTATCAGTCTGAGATTATCTCATTAACATATGTGTCATTGTCTGTTCCCCTTTTATTTTCTTTCTGTCAATCTAGGATATGCTTACTTGGAGAATCTCCTGCAGTTTTCTTTTTTTTTTTTTTTTTTTTTATGTTTCAAATATGTTTAAAATAATTTGTCATATCACTCATGTTTTCGTTGTATCATTTTTACTTGGTGAGAAAAAAAACACATATGGATGTTATTGGGTAGGCATGGGGTGATTCATGGCTTAGTAGGTGGGTATGCTATGAAAAAAAAAACAGGGTGTAAGGGCCAAACCCTTAATCTTTGTAAAGTTGATTTATTTATTTGACATGCATTAGTACATAAGCTTAACAAGGACAAGGACTTTTTAATGACATTTTTAGGTAATGTTATTTTTTTAGAAAAACTAATTATTCAAAGCTCTGTTTTTATAAAATAATACTGGTTTAATACAAATATTTTAGATGTTGTACTGAACACACAAAAATGTTTTTAATTCTGTTTAAGAGGAGTAAGCACAAGTATATTATTTCATTTAGCAAACAAGACTTGGGCCAGTGTATAAGGGCCGATTCTGGGGCATCATTCATCCCACATCCATCCTGAGTCTACCAACTGCAACCAAGTTATTTCTTCGGGCCTGCCAGATCTGGGCCATTTTCGGAAAGAACCGTTTTGGCTACCTGGGTACACATATAGTACTTTTGAGGTTCTTCGATGACTTCAGGTTTATTAATATTCTTGTGAATTCCGGTTTCACTTCTGCAAAGACAAAAAAAGAAGATGAAGAGAAGCAATGACTGTGACTGTGTTAATGTAAAATGATTTCAGGAAGATTAAGGAAAAATTTTTTTACAGATAAACGGTTAAATACTTACTTAAATGTTTTCTCAGTGACAGTGACTGTGCCTGTGGACAAAAGCGGAAAAATAACAATGAAAACTCAGCTGTGTTATATTCCATGTGTTGTACCAAAATATTTTGTGTTATATTCCATATGTAGTACCAATATATTTATGAATTGTTGGAATAATTGTACTTGGTTCTGCCTCGATTACAATAAGTTGAACAGGATTCAGTGCCTCTCCAGCAGAGCAAAAGTACCAGCCAGAATCAGTCAGTCTCAGTCCAGTCATCAGCACAGTGAAGGTTCTTCTCTTATCATCTACACTGATCTGGACTGATGAATTCTGGGATGTGTCAGTCCTCCCCACTGTGTAACAGCTCTGATCTTTATATCTGCACCACTGTTTGAGTTTATTCTGATATTCAGAACTGTAGATACACACAACACTGATATCACCACCTTCATGTCCAGATACACTGCTGCTCACCACAAACACATCAGGAACTAAAGAAACAAACATTTGAGGTTATAAAATACATACATGTGTCAGTGTCAGAGAATTTGACTTTAGAGTGAGATTAAAACAACTGTAAAATGTCTTACCAGATTGAATACTGAGATAAGCTTTATATATTGTATTTATCGCTGGTTGTTCTCCAGTCTCCACAACACAATTATAATGTCCAGTCTGTTTGTTCTGCAGGTTTTTCAAAGTCACAGTAAAGAGACTCTGATCAGGATGATCAATTACTGACAGATTCTCATCTGTTGTGTTTGCGTATGTTTTGGATTGATCAATTTCTGAGGTCCAGTATTTCTTCTGCTGTGTGTATTTCTTGTCATAATGGCATGGGATGGTGACAGATCCTCCAGTATTAACAGTTAATATATATTGTGACCAACCGCTGTAACATTCAACACCTAAACAAACAACACACAAACAGTTATGTCTAATAATAAGCCACTTTTACATTTTCTCTATCTTCACATGAAACACATTAACACCATGAACAGCTGAGAATAAAATCTGTCATTACAAAATGCTAAACAGAATCTATCAGAAATTAACACAGCAATAAATGTACTGTACTCTCACCTAAAATGAGCCAAAACCCGATTAAAATATAGAATGTGTTTGTCTTCGCATATGCAGTCATTGTGTTTCTCTTCCTGTATCTTAAGCACTTCTTGAGTATCTTGAATTCCCCTCATATAACACTTTTCAACCAGATAAAAGCTGTCACTAGGGCAGGACCCTGTTAAAAAGTACTTATATTTACCATTTAGGAACTGTTATGTATAATTTTATGCATTCTTTAGGAGTAAATAGAGTACAGATATTTACTTTTGAAAGGATAGCCTACTGTGCCTGTGATAGCTTTTGTTCCTTTTTTTTTTTTTTTTTCGAGAGTGCAGTAACACGTTTATTTGCATTTATTTTCTTTTTGATATAAAAATGTTCTCACAAAAAAATGTTTCACAAAAAATGTTTTATGTTTTTGAACTATCATGAACAGCAATCATAAAATAAAGGTCTGGGGATTTTTTGTGGATAGTGAGATTATATCATGGTGCATTTGTGTTAAGAACATAATCATCTCTGATTCATTTAAAAATGATAATACTGTCATATAAAAAACTAATTAGAAGTTCAGTTACATGACACATTTTTCCTACAGGTCAAGAATCAGTTTTGCAATCTTGTGGTTACTGAAACTGCTAATGAGGCTGTGAAAAAGTTTCTTATGCTTATGCAATGTGATATTAATACATGTACCTTTTTATTCAAGTCTTACACAGCAGGACACCAACGATATAAACTGATCATCATTGTAAATTAATATATAACATACTGCTTTTTGATTTTGCTATGTCTTTAAAAAGTAAAATCAATAAAATACACAAAGAAACAGCAGTCACCACATATGAACTAAGAGTGAAGCAGTTTATAAAAACTAGAATGTATTTTCGGTCTTACCTGCGGTGTAAAGTAAAACACCAAAGAGAATCAGAGGACGAGCCATGTGACGCTCAGAGTGAGTAAAGATCTGAAGTGAACATTTCATTTCCTGACTCTGAGAATAATTATACAAGCCGCTCCTCCTCCTGCTATTTTTGTAATGATGTAATAAAAACAGATGACGGCAGAGATGCCACCTTGTCATATGTTGCCTGTCTGTTCTGTGCTTCTCCTTTTAAAATGTTTGTAGCTTTGCTTTCTTCCTGTTTTGTGTTTCCCCTCATTTGTCTTTGACTTGTTTGTCACAGATGACCAGTGTTGGGGAGTAACTAGTTACATGTAATGGAATTACGTAATTTAATTACAAAATAAATGTAATTGTAATTAGTTACAGTTACTGAGAAAAAATATGTAATTAAATTACAGTTACTTTTGAAAAATGCCAGTGATTACAAAGGGGATTACATCTGAATTTTTTCACACCCCCACCCCCACTTACAGACTTAATTGACTTCTTTCTTTTTTTTTTGATTGTTTATTTTTAGTAAAGAACAGCCAGCATACCTGGCTTACAAAACTATATACAGACCAGGGTTTGCCTTAAAAAAACAAAACAACAACTAAAAACTAAAAAAAAAAAAAAAAAAAATATAATAAATAAATGAATAAATAAAAATACAAATAGAGAAAGGAAAACTATGGGGTGACTACCACATCTATACACACCTGCACCATTTATCTTTAATTATCTTTAGTCTATCATGTTATTATATCTGAAAGCTTCTCAATAAATTCTGACCATGCCTTAATTGTTCTTGGCTTAGCTTTGTTGATCCTTGCTGTTGAGTGTTCTAACAGCACAATATTTTTTAGTTCTATAAGCCACATTTTGTCAGCTGGGAATGTGGGTTCATACCAAATTTTAAAGATCACCTTTTTTTGCTGCAGTTAATGCAGTGTAAAATACTCTACGCTGATAAGCATTCAAATTAAGATCAGAATCGTCATTCAGCAAACAAATATTGGGATGTTTAAGGATAGCTCTATCACATATTTCTGAAACAGTTAAAAAAACCTTATCCCAAAATTTACAAATAATTGGACAGTCAAAGAACATGTGCATATAAGTCCCCACAGCATTAGAATTAAACAACGTGCAAAAAGGAGTTGGAAGCACTTCATTTTGTGTAACACATTGCATAGGCCTTGTGAATCAGTTTGAAATGTTAATTGACTTCTTTCATAAATTGTATTGACTGCTCTAAATTGAGACACCAATGTTTCAGGAGTTTAGGACACAGAATAGGACACATGCTTATTCGGATAACTATTTTATTTCCTATTTGGGTTTATGCATAAACTTTATTTTTTAATATTGTTTTTTCCAAGGCATTGTTAGATGCTAGTGTTTTCAGTCATAACTATGCAAACATTTGATTTCAAACCCAGCATCATAGCTATTAAACTATTTCTTGTTATGATGTTATTTATGTTATGATCTTGTTATGACATATGGTGCAACTGCGCTCACGGTGACCTGAGTTCGATTCCCGTCTCGAGGTCCTTTGCAGATCCCGCTCCCCTCTCTCCTCCCAGTTCTTTCCTGTCATCTCTCTACTGTCCTATCACAATAAAAGGCATGAAAAGCCCAAAAATACAAGTAAAAAAAAAAAAAAAAAGTCTGAATTTGTGGTGACTGTGCTTTAAATTAAATTATTACACAGCTCAGACTCATTCGGGGGCGACTTAAGTCAGTGCTATATGCTTGATAATTTTTCTTGGCGGAAGCTTTGCGTTTGGTTAGCTAATAAAATATTAAAGCTTAATTTAATATTATGTGTACAATTTCTTAATTCTGTCATCCTGGTATCGTGGACTTGCTCTATTGTTTCATACAAACACAGCTGCTGCCATTTTTACATTGTAATGGATTATAAGATAACTAACAAACTAGTACTACTACTTAATTATTTATGTGGTAAAATGTTGTGTAAGAAAACTGGTATGACTGCACTGTATCCCTAAAATGTCTAGTTTGAACTTGCTGTTTGCTAGCAACTGATTTCTTCATGGAAGCTTTGCATTCAAATATTTCAGCTCAGATCAGTGTTTCGTGTCTAATAATTTATCTAAATCTGAATCTAAATAATCTATCAAGCAGCTGTGTAATAAGTGGGATAATGTACATTCAGCCAGTTGTTATCGCAAAATAAACATGTATATTATCCCTTACTCATTATAATCCTAATTCAAGTGCCAAAGGATTTTGAAAGTCTGACAGTAATCAGTGTTGAGTGCTACTGTAATTTAACTCTGCCTGGTCTAAATGTTTCAAAATGATTAACAGTTGAAAATATTAGAAATTTAGAAAAATAATCAGAAAGTAATTAAAAAATAAGTTACATTACTTTAATAAAGTAATTGAAAAGTTACAGTACTTATTACATTTTAAATCAAGTAACTTGTAATCTGTAACCTATTACATTTCCAAAGTAACCTTCCCAACACTGCAGATGACCTACAGTAAAACTCTAGAAACACTGCTTTCTAAATTTGAGGTGTCATAAAAATGTACAAAACAATCAATCTGTAAGGTTAGTGCCTGTTAACGTCTCATGAAAATGGAAAGGGATATTTTACACATATTAATATACACTGATCAAGCATTAAAACACTAACATTAAAATCACCTGACTAATGCACCCTTTTGGGCTGTAGCCTACCTTTTAGTACCCGAGATATAATAATTTGTATATTTTACAAATCCAATTTTTCTTCTGCTATCGTATGTTTTATGGTGTTTAAAATTAAAATAGGTGTAATAATCTGTCTTACTTCTATTTGGATGTTACTGGCTAAGTTTAACACGACCAGGATGGCGAAGGTGTGGCCGAAGATCACGTTTGTTTTGGTCTGAGATGCGGAGCTCCCGTGGGACATCTAGTGGTTAAAAGCCTTACAAAGCACCTGTAAATTTGATTTAATGAAACACGTGACAAAACACAAGAAAACTCCAAACTGATTTAATAGGAATTAGAAAAACCTGCAATTTGGATTAAGTAAAAATCTACTAAAGATAGACATTTAGCGAACACAGACATCTAATAGTTTACATACACAGATTCCTTTAGGTCTAGTCTGTTTAATAAGCATAAAGCAAATAAATATTCCACAAATACACTTTGATTTCTACTGTGAAGAAATGAAACTTAAATTATATACTTACATAGAAATGATAACTGTACATACTTAAAAAAACATTCTCATTTTCTCAGGAGAGGTTTTTAATATGCAATAAAACAGCAATGCAGGCTAGTTATGAACTATGAACTTCATTTACAATAATCTTCATTTACAATGTCTGAAATTTCATCACATCAGTGCATGTCTGGTCTACTTTCATTTGGGTTTTCATCATTTATTGCGCTGTATATCACAGGATCTTTGGGTTTAGAGTAGATCTGCATTTCACACACAAAACAATAATCAACATATGATTAAATACACTAAAGGTGTAATGGCCAAACCAATGCGTATGATAATTAAGAAGAAAACACATGCATTGTGTTTTCAAATATTTTCTCATAAAGTTCTTGATTGATTCCGATGATGATGCCTTTTGAAGTCGATCCCAGCTTTTTCTAACCCCTGTGTTCACCAGAAGAGGGAGACAAAGGGAGTGTTGTATGTTTCTCAATTGCTTTGGCTTGTTTCTTGAATATGATTTGTTTTTTATCTTCAAAACAATACCTAAAGATGTCTGAATTAGTTTCTCGGCAGATGTCAGATTTGAAATTCTTTTTATACAGACTGCACTCGTTTTGGCACATATGTGCAAAAGAGTACTACAATTTTTACAATAACTAAATGCACTTTGCTTGCTTGATTCTCAGTAAAATTGTCATTCGATTCACAGGTTTTAAACATCCTTTCATTGTGTGAGCAATCACATACAAACTGATCCATTCGATTATCAAAGTATGTCACAAATGCATGTGTATTTTATATATTCTATGACATGGAAAGTGTATTATATCTGCTAAAAACGGGCAAATTACCTGCTTTAGTTTTTAGTGTGTTTTAGTTTTTATTGTGTGTTTAGTCATTTTTCCAGCTGAGGGAAGGGGCTTATGGGGAAAATATTTTGAACAAGCAAATATGATTAACAAAATATAAAATATCCATGTTTTCAAACATTTTCAAATCTCAAAGAATTTTAAAACACAGTTTATAGCAGAAAAATATAGAAACATTATGTTGAAGCCTGAGTTAAAAAAAAAAAAAAACATCCCAAGTCTCTTATATTTCCTCAAAAAAAAAAAAAAAAAAAAAAAAAAAAAATCTGCACAGCTGAACCACAACCACAAAAACACAAATACAGAAGCAACACTTCAAAAAATAAATAAATAAATAAATAAAATAAAATAAAATAAAAAACACACACAGTGACTTCACCACGTTCACCACATCAGACAGTCAGATCAGACCAATAAAGTTGAATGAAAGGGAAAGGAAGAGTCAAATTATTATGTTTTTCACACTTACAACTGCAATAGTTTTTATTTCATATTATATATGCTTGTGTGTAATGATGCAAATCACAGAGAGAACACTGTACAAGTAAACTAAAAATTAAAATTAAACTGCTAATAATAAAAAAATACAAAAGTACTGCTAAAAGACAGCCACATTTTCTCAAGAGATGTATAGGCTAGTTATGAACTATGCATATGCAAATTATCATTTACAATATTCTTTTAAAATTTCAATAGTCTTGACCCTCACATCTGTTCATATAGGTCTTTTTGAAAACAAAACATTTTTTGTTTATTTTTTCATATAAAATATTAGGTTCAACAATATTACTGTTGCTGTCTGTGTGGAGCCACAGTGCTGTATATAATGCTGTATATTGCTCCATCTGCTGGAGGCTTCACTGCTTTACTCCCAGTAACATGATCAATTGTACTGTAGGTTATGTCCTTGTTGGGATCCTGTGGAGAAAAAGGATTATTATCATCAAATCCTATAGCATACTAATGTGTCATATTTTTTAAACATGATAGTTAAGTTAAAGGGATAGTTCACCCATAAATAAAATTCTGTCATCATATCCTCAACCAACTTTAAAAAAGATATTTTAAAGAATGTTGATAACTAAATAGTTGCTTGTCTTCACTGACTTCCAAATGTTACATATGTTTGGTTACCAACATTCGTCTTCTTCTGTGCTCAACAAATGAAGGAAATTCATACAGGTTTGGAACAATCTGAGGTTTAGTAAACAATGACTGAATTAAAAATTTTGGGTAAACTATCATTTTTGATGTCTGGTCTACTCACATTTGGGTTTTCATCATTTATAGTGCTGTATATCACAGGATCATCAGGTTTAGAGTAGATCTGCATTTCAAACCACAACATTAAGAAACAATCAAGAAAAGTGCTACATTCATGTCAGAAATATATAAAATAAGTTCTCAAATCCAATTAGAATACTGTCAGAAAAAAAGGTACAGTTCTGTCACTGGAGTGGTACAAAAGTAAAAAGATACAAATATGTACTTTCAAAGTAATAAAATGTTCCTTTAATGTACTATTCGGTACCATTTAGAGGTAGGTTAGGTACAAAGATGTACTTTTTAACTTTTGTACCTTAGGGTACCATCCCAGCGACAGAAATGTACCTTTTTTTCTGAGAGTGCAAGTTTGTTGGAAGATGAGGTCTGTGTAAAAATGACATACTATCATTCTTTTAATGAATTGTTCAAAAAGAGTTCTAAGCAATTATTGGTTTGAATCAGACTGATGACTCCTTCACTGAATGAACTCCTTTACAGCAGCTAATGAACATATGACTTTACTGAACACTTGTTCCATGGCCAAATCCAATGTAAAGATATAAGAAAGAAGGCTGGATCAAAAACAACAAACACATTTTCTTTTCTCATATTTCAGTTTATAACAATCTTAAGATTGATTTCACCTTTCTAGGTGGGTCCTAGCATAAAGAAGTTTGATAATCCATGCTTTATCCAGAAGAGGGAGACAAAGAGAGTGTTGTATACTTAATATAAAAATAAACTGATAGCATCATACCAACATTTTCACCACTTCCTTTTTATTATAAAGTAAAGGACTTACTGGGTCAGTGGTTGTGCTGTCGTTTCTCCCTCTAATTTGGTGTTTATCTTGCTCTTCATTTTAAAAGAGAGAAACAAAAATACCTGACATTAACTGAATAAAACATAGAATCTAAACAGAATGTCAAAACAGCAGGGCATGAAATAGAAATGTAGTGCAGCTCAGACTGACTGGGTTTTCGTCTCCATCTCCAGGTAAAAACACCAGCCAGCATCAACAGCAGCAGAAGTGTTGCCAAAGTTGAAATCCACACAGTCTGGAGATTATTTCTAATGGAAATAAGGAAACATTTTAAAAATATTTTCATTTCAAGAGCACCAAAGATAAATTTTATTTTAACTTAATTCCTTTAAAATTAAATACTTTTCTTGTAAAGTCTATTAACCTATTTCAATCTAAAAGTTCTGTAAATCATTTATGGCCTATTTATTTTAATTTAAACAATACAAATATTGTACTTTTGAGGTTCTTTGATGACTTCAGTTTTATTAATATTCTTGAGAATTCCGGTTTCATTTCTGCAAAGAAAAGAAAATAAGATAAAGAGAAGCAATGACTGTGACTGTGTTGATATAAAATGATTTCATAAAGATTAAGGAAGGCCATTTTACAGAGAAATTATTAAATACTAACACTTTTCAATGACAGTGTCTGTGGACAAAAGCAGAAAAATAACAAAGAAATTTCAGTTGTGTTTTATTTCATATGTAGTAGCAAAATATTTATGAATTATTGAAAAACAATGTACCTGGTTCTGCCTCAGTTACAGTGAGATGAACAGGATTCAGTTTCTTTCCTACAGAGCAGAAGTACCAGCCAGAATCAGTCAGTCTCAGTCCAGTCATCAGCACAGTGAAGGATCTTCTCCCATCATCATCACTGATCTGGACTGATGAATTCTGGGATGTGTCAGTCCTCCCCACTGTGTAACAGCTCTGATCTTTATATCTGCACCACTGCTTGAGTTTATTCTTATATCCAGAACTGTAGATACACTGAACACTGATATCACCACCTTCATGTCCAGATACACTGCTGTTCACCACAAACACATCAGGAGCTGAACACACACACACACACACACACACACACACACACACACACACACACACAGTCATTTGAGATTATAAAATACATGAAGAATGAGAGATAGAGTTTAAAATGAAGAGAATTGACCATGAATATGAATATGATTAAAACAATTGTAAAATGTCTTACCAGATTGAATACTGAGATAAGCTTTATATATTGTATTTATTGCTGGTTGTTCTCCAGTCTCCACAACACAATGATAATGTCCAATCTGTTTGATCTGCAGGTTTCTCATAGTCACAGTAAAGAGACTCTGATCAGGATGATCAATTACTGACAGATTCTGCCCTGTTGTGTTTGCGTATGTTTTGGATTGATCAAATTCTGAGATCCAGTATTTCTTCTGCTGTGTGTATTTCTTGTCATAATGGCATGGGATGGTGACAGATCCTCCAGTATAACTAGTTAATGTACAGTTTGACCAACTGCTGTAACATTCAACACCTAAACAAACAACACACAAACAGTTATGTCTAAAAATAAGTCATTTTATTCTATCTTAGCATTAAAACATTAAAAACAACATTAACAACCTTTCATTATAAAATGCTAAACAGGATCTATTAGAAATGAACTGCAATAAATGTACTGTACTCTCACCTAAAATAAGCCAAAAACTGACTGAAATGTATAACTAGTTTTTCTTTGCATATTCAGTCATTGTGTTTCTCTTCCTTGACTCATCTCTGATTCATTTAAAATTGTAATGCTGTCATCTTAAAAACTAATTACAAGTTCATTTACGTGACACATTTTTCCCACAGGTCAAGAATCAGTATTGCAATCTTGTGATTGCTGAAACTGCTACTGAGGCTGTTAAAAAGTTTCTTATGTTCATGTGAAATGAATACATTTTCCTTTGTATTCAAGTCTTACACAGCAGGACACCAACAATATAAACTGATCAGCATTGTAAATTAATATATATTTAACATATTGCTTTTTGACTTTGCTATGTCTTTAAAAAGTAAAATCAATAAAATACACAAAGCAACAGCAGTTACCACACATGAACTAAGAGTGAAGCAGTTTCTAAAAACTGATGTAAAATTTTCTTTTGAGGGTAGAATGTATTTTTTGTCTTACCTGCGGTGTAAAGTAAAACACCAAAGAGAATCAGAGGACGAGCCATGTGACGCTCAGAGTGAGTAAAAGACATCAAGTGAACATTTCATTTCCTGACTCAGAGAATAATCACACAAGCTGCTCCTCCTCCTGCTATTTCTGTAATGATGTAATAAAAACTGATGACAGCAGAGATGTCACACTGGCATACATTGCCTGTCGTTTCTGTGCTCCTCTTGTTTTAGCTCTTTGCTTTCTTCCTGTTTTGTGTTTCCCTCATTTGTCTTTGAGTTGTTTGTCACAGATGACCTACAGTAAAACTCTAGAAACACTGCTTTCTAAATATGAGGTGTCATAAAAATGTACAAAACAATCAATCTGTAAGGTTAGTGACTGTTAACCGCTCATGAAAATGTCCTGGAAAGGGGTATTTTACACATACTAATACAGGGTTTGCCAACTTTGAAGTTCAGCTTGGAGTAAGCTTTTTATTTATTTATTTATTTATTTTTTGGAGTGGAAGGGTGATCTCAATTTCATGTCTATTTATATGTATATACTGTACATATAAGGGGATAAAAATGCAGCTGAATGCCTTTTTAGCACCATTTAAAACTTGGTTTAAGATCAGTATTTGCTTGCATTCATTGTGTGTACTTATCAAATATCATTAAAAAAGATTTTAAACCATTTAAAAATATAGTAAGCAGGTATGACCTACAATGTTCTAGATACATGTATATTAGGTAAAGAGCCATACAGGTACCTAGTGGGTAAACCATGGCATTACAAATTAAAAAAAAAAATTCTGACCACAAAATGACTCATTTGCCTATTTGCATTTGAATTTAAAACCTTCTATTTAAACTTAAATACTACACTAATTTTAATAAGTAACACATATTAAGCCATTAATGGACCATAATTATTGGACAAATAGTATTTAGTACTAAATGATCTAATTAAAATATTAAATGAATAATAATATAGAACATTTATTTAACATTTATTTAAAATAGTTACACTGTATGGTCACATTATAAGTAAGCAATACCTGAGGGTTAAATACAAGAAAACCATACGAAAATTAACCATGGTTTTATTATAGTAAAAGTGTAGTAACCATGTTTTTGGCACACAGATTACCATTTGTATGACCATAGTTTTTCTACAAATACCATGGTTAAACTATGGTTAGTGTAGCAAGACCATGGTTAATTTGTGGATACCATGGTTTAACTATAGTAACCATGGTTTTTTGGTTTTCTTAAAACCATATTGTTTTTTTCGTAATGGTTGCCTCTTCATCACTCTCCAGAATAAAATGACACTGTAAATCTCATCGATGTAAAAATCAATGCATGCTATGCTGTAATGTTTACCAAACATTGCCTAAAATTGCTGCAAATACCTGTACAGTGAAGCTGTTGTCTCTATACTTAAACACATTCAAATATAGTCAACATTGGTTTGTTTTGAGAGCTTCGTAAATCACGTGACCGCGTGCGTTCCGTTTTCAATGGCTCTGGCATTAACAGAAGCGCTACATTTTAGATTTACACCACTTTATGTGCGCCAAAACGGTATTTATCATTTGAATTTAGTATTTCAACTTACAACAATTGAAAACTGTTTAAATTGAGAGTGAGAGCATGAGACAGACCCTGAAAGCGTGTGTGTCACGCCAAATGCGCGCCAAATCACCTGACTAATACACCTTTTTGGGCTGTACCCTACCTTTTAGTACTAGAGATATAAAAATGTATTTAATTTACAAATCCTATTTTTCTTCTGCTATGGTAAGTTTGAAATTAAAATAGGCCTAATATCTGTTTTTATTTGTATCTGGATGTTACTGGCTAAATTTAACAACTGGGATGCGAAGGTGTGGCCGAAGATCACGTTTGTTTTGGTCTGAGATCAAGTGGCAACCTCCCGGTTTACCTCTTGAAGCCAACACGGAAGTGACTAAAATTGCAATTCATCGACTGGCCGCTTGAGGCTGGCTGCAAAAGGGAGTCAATCCCATAGACTCCCCATGTTAAAATGCCCAACTTCACAGCAGAAAAGAATATGTTTACAGCCTGGTTCAAAAAATGGTTTTGGTCTATATAGCTAATTTTGCCCTTCATGTCAACTCTGAGGGGGGTGAATTTTTTTATAACTCATCCGTTTAATTTATATTAAGCCTTAAAGTTCTGCATATTTTAGGGCGTGGGCACTTGAGTGACAGGTGGATTGCCGCTGCTGTCACCACCGTCGCCAAGTCACCGTCGCGCTCGCCGGGCGTAGTTTCAGCAACCAGCTCCACCCACGTCCCGCCTATTTGCCCATTTTCGATAATCCGGGAGTGACGTGCATTGACGCGATTCCAAGATGGCGACGGCCGACTCCCGCCCACTTAGAGCTTCAAAAATGCTCTTCAGAAACCTACGGGTGACGTCACGGACACTACGTCCATGTTTTTTACAGTCTATGTCTGAGATGCGGAGCTCCCGTGCGACATCTAGTGGTTAAAAAGCGTACAGAGCAGCTGTTAGTTTGATTTAATAAAACGGAGGGGACACGTGACAAACCAAAATGATTTAATAGGAAATAGAAAAATGCATTACAGACATTAGTCATTTAACAAACACAGACGTCTAATAGTTCACATAGTTTACATCCTTTAAGTGTAGTCTGTTGAATGAGCATAAAGCAAATAAATATTCCACAAATACACTGAAAGTGATTTCTACAGTGAAGAAATGAAACAGAGATACTTTAATAGAAATTATAACTGTACATACTGTTAAAAACAATCTTTTAATAGTTATGAACTATAAACTTAATTTGCAATAATCCTTTCAATTTTGACCCTCACATTGTTTCATATGGGTCCTTCTGAAAATACAAATTTGATAAAAAGTTCACAAACAATGTAAAATAAAATGCAAATAAAAACAATCAACAGGAAAAAGTCACCTGCATGAGTGGATTCAGTGTTTGTGTATTTGTTAAAAAATCTACCAAAAAGTTGTGATGACAGTCCCTTGTTGTTGTATTTTGTTTCTCTTGGTCAGCAGGATCTCTTTTTCACACTGTTGCTGTCAGTGTGGAGCCACAGTGCTGTATATTGTTCCACCTGCTGGAGGATTCTGGAAGTGTGAGATCATTTTAAATTTACTGCCAGCAGTACAATAAACACATGATATAAACTGCCAACATTTCTGTAAAACTTACTGCTTCACTCCCAGGAACATGATCAATAGTACTGTAGGTGGTTATGTTCTTGCTGGGATCCTGTGGAGAAAGCGAATGTAATTATATAGGATATATTCATGTCTGAATTTTTAGCACATCAGTGCATGTCTGGTCTACTTACATTTGGGTTTTCATCATTTATAGTGCTGTATATCACTGGATCTTCAGGTTTAGAGTAGTAGACCTGCATTTCACACACAAAATATCAAGATATCAACATAAGACTCATTTAATAAACTACAGGTTTCAGGGCCAAACCAAATGCATTTTGTTTTCTCATATTTTGCTCTAAAAAGTTCTTGATTGGTTTTGATGATGACACCCTCTCTAGGTGGACCCCAGCTTTTTCTAACCCCTGTGTTCACCAGAAGAGGGAGACAAAGGGAGCACAAGTTTTAAACATCCATTCATTGTGTGAGCAATCACATGCAATCCAATCCATTTAATTATCAGAATATGTCACACATGCATGCATATTTCATATATTCTATGATATGGAATGTGTATGATGTCTGCTAAAAACTGGCAAAAGACTGTTTCAAAAAAGAGTCAAAGCAATGGAGAAAAACTGTAAAAATACACCGTTATTGTCATACAAATATTTTTATAACTACATTCTCATAAATTAAAGGACTTA
>NW_026127472.1:123247-170175 GCF_022985175.1 Labeo rohita
CTGAATTACCTCTAAAATTTTTGGATCTGAATTTAGCAAAGTAGATAAAAAGAAGATTTTGTATTTACCCTAACAGAGATATCACCAAATGTGTTAATTAGCTATAACACAGCCGGAAGTGATTTACTTAGTTTTTGACATGAATAGAATGACATCGTCAGCATACAAGTATATTCTGTGTTCTGTCTGTCCTATTGTTATTCCACAGAATTGCTGATTTGAACGTACTGCCAATTGCAAAGTTTCACTTGCTAGTGTAAACAACAAAGGAGAGAGTGGGCAACCCTGTCGGCATCCTTTATTAATTTTTATTGGTTTTGAAATATTTCTATTAGTCAAGATTTCTGCAGTTGAGTTTTTGTATAATATTTTAACCCATTTTTGAAGTTATCTCCAAATCCAAATCTTTCTAAAACGCACAAGATAAGACCACACATTGTCGACCCCCTGTCAAGGGCGCTTTCGACTCCTGGCGTGGGAGTGCTGTTGTTGTCTCCATGGTCTACGAGGGGCTGTGGGTCTTCCACCTCAGCCTCTCGGGAGAGGTCGCTGTTCCCCTTGCACTGCACTCCCTGATTGTTCACGTCTGTCTTGTCATTTGCACTGATTACACTCACAGCTGTTCACTCTGGACTATTGTATAAGAACTCTCACTTCTCACTCCTGTTCAGGTCTGCATTGTCTTTTGTCTTCGTGTGTGTTCCTCTGTTTTGACCCAGCTTTAGATTGTGTTTCTGTTTGGTTTTCTTTGATCCTTGTTCCCAGTTTGTGTTGTGCCGTGTTGGCCTTTTGGTTTTGTTATTTGTGTTTTATTTTATTAAAATCTTCCTTTCCTCTGCATTTGGACCCTGACCTCCTTTTTCCCGTTCCGAACGTGACAGAATGCAGACCTCTAAGATGGGTCCAGCGGGGAGGAATTTTTTCAGGGAGGCGGCGTCCCCCCGTTTAGCGGCGGTGAGCGCCCGCTTGGGGGCGGCGACCACCCGCTCTGTTCCAGATACGGCGGGGATGTCCTTTGAGGCGGCGTCGGCAGCTCGTTTCGAGTGCATCTACGCCTGTCTGGCGGGGATGGACACCTGTAGGGCCGAGGCTGCGCAGATGCGGCCCTGCTTTCTGGCGGGCGGCGGCTCTTCCGCGGGCAGGCGGCGACCGTATCTCCGTTCCTGGCGGCGGCGACACCGCTATCTCCGTTCCTGACGCGGCGGTGACCGCTATCTCTGTTCCGGACGCAGGCGGCGGCTATCTCCCCTGATCTCTCTGTTCCGGATGCGGCGACGACCGCTCTCCCTTCTCTGTTCCGGACGCGGCGGGACGCTCTCTGTTCCTGACGGAGGCGGCCGCTCTCTCTGTCCCGGACCGGTGACCGCTGTTCCTGACGTGGCGGTGACTCTCTCTGTTCCTGACGCGGCGGCGCCGCTCTCTGTTCCTGACGGGCGGCGACCCGCTATCTCCGTTCCGGACGCGGCGGTGACCGCTCTCTGTTCCTGACCGGCGGCGACCGCTCTCTCCCGTTCCGGATGTCGGCGGCGACCCCGCTATCTCCCTGTCCGGACGGGGCGGCCGCCGCTCTCTGTTCCTGATGCGGCGGCGACCGCTCACCGTGCCTTCCGGATCTCTCTGTTCTGGGACGGCGCGGCCGCGGTTCCTGAGGGAGCGGCGCTCTCTGTTCCTGACGCGGCGGCGACCGCTATCTCTGTTCCTGACGCGGCGGCGACCGCTATCTCTCTGTTCTGGACGGCGGCGGCGACCGCTTCTCTGTTCCTGATGCGGCGGCCCTCGCTCTGTCTCCCCTGTTCGGACGCGGCGGCGACCGCTCTCTCTCTGTTCTGACGCGGCGGTGACCGCTATCTCTGTTCCTGATGCGGCGCGGACCGTGCCTCTCTGTTCCCGGACGCGGCGGCGCGACCGCGCTCTCTGTTCTGACGCGGCGGCCGCTATCTCTGTTTCTGGCCCGCGGCGGTGACCGCTATCTCTGTTTCTGGCCGGCGGCGACCGCTCTCTCTGTTCTGGATGCGGCGGCGACCGCTATCTCTGTTCCTGACACGGGAGGCGAGCGTCTCTCCTGACGTGGCTGCGCTGCGCCTTCTGTTCCTGACGTGGCCCTCACCGTGCCTTCTGTTCCTGATGCGGCGGCGACCGCTATCTCTGTTTCTGACGCGGCGGCGGCCCCTCGTATCTCCGTTCCGGATGCGGCGCGTTGGCTATCTCCGTCTGACACGGAGGCTGCTGCGCTCGCTGTTCGGACGTGGCCCTGACCGTGCCTTCTGTTCCGGACGCGGCGGTGACCGCTCTCTCTGTTCCTGACGCGGCCCTCACCGTGCCTTCTGTTCCGGGCGCGGCCCTCACCGTGCCTTCTGTTCCTGAGCGCGGCGGTGACTGCGCTGCACGGGCCTGGCCCGCCGTCCCTCCCTGAGTTGCCTTCCTCCGTACCTCCCTCCCCTCCAGACTTTGGAACGTCTGGAAGCCGTTCCGTAGGGAGGGTACTGTCATGATCGGGGCTGTGGGTCTTCCCTCAGCCTCTCGGGGTCGCTGTTCCCCTTGCACTGCACTCCCCTGATTGTTCACGTCTGTCTTGTCATTTGCACTGATTACGCTCACAGCTGTTCACACTCTGGACTATTGTATAAGAACTCTCACTTCTCACTCCTGTTCAGGTCTGCATTGTCTTTTGTCCTCGTGTGTGTTCGGTTCGGTTTTGATTTTTGATCCTTGTTTTTTGTTTGTGTTGTGCAGTGTTGGCCTTCTGGTTTACGTTCTTTTGTGTTTTGTTTCATTAAAATTTTCCTTTCCTGCATTTGGACCCTGACCTCTTTTCCCCGTACACCAAACGTGACACCTTCTATATGATTCATAGATTAAGAAATCATTAAATTGTTATTAGTTAAATGTGTCATAATGTATTAATTTCCTTTATCACTTATTTTATTAACTAATGATGTAAATTCATATGTTAATTACCACAGTGGTCAAAGCTATGTACTTCAACTTCCAGTTGTCTGCTTTAAATACTCATTAGTTAATGATTTGCAAATGTATAAATTATATTGTGACTTTACTTGTTGAGGCACATGACTAACTAACTAATTGTAAATCCATAACCACAATGACATATTACTTAACAATTAGTTAATAGTCCAGTGCCTCAACAAGTAAAGTACATAGCTTTGACCACTGTGGTAATTAACATATGAATTTACATCATTAGTTAATAAAATAAGTGATAAAGGAAATTAATACATTATGACACATTTAACTAATAACAATTTAATGATTTCTTAATCTATGAATCATATAGAATGTTCAGTTGTTGCTGATGAAGGAATCATTAATAAATGCTTTAGTTCATCATGAATTATACATTAACTCGTGATTATCTGTGCATTAATTAAGCATGAATTAATGCATATTTTTGTACACATATTGTAAAGTGTTACCAAGATTTGCTTTTCATTTTCTGTCAAATTCTACAATTTTCCTGTTAACTCTAAAGACTTTTTTTGGATAAATAATAAAAGACATTTTGCCTTTTATCGTTATTATTATTATTATTATGAAAGGACACATCAGAAATGACAAGAAGCAACAATATTTATGTTATATAATGCATTGTGACAGACTGCCATTCATTTTCTGTACAAATTCTACACTAAAACATTGTGAACACAGATAGAGACATGATTGTTCAGAAAAAGAATTTATTGAAATGTTCATGGTAACTCTGAAGAAATTTTAATAATGCATGTAGAAAAAAAGGAGCAAACATTAAGTGTTAGAATGTATTTTAACAAACTTTATTTTTTCAGAAAACCACAGTATAATGTATTTGAAAGTAATATAATAGTATCTTCTATAATGAAATATATATATATATATATATATATATATATATATATATATATATATATATATATATATATATACGTTTTGTAAATACTTTTTCCCTGTTTTCGGGCAGATTTAATTTTCAACCGCTGAAATATAGATGTTCGTCAGCTTTCTGGCCGCTTCGTGTCTCCGTATCGTAATTCCACTAATAGACGTGCAGCGGTATCCAGATGACGGCTCACTTGACTGCGGTGATATAGGAGAACGTTACAAAGGGGAAATGCAGCAGTTACAACATTCACAGTCAAACAACTCAGATACAGGAAGAGAAACTTAAGACAATGGCCGCATACGCAAAGATGAGTATATTCTACATATCAGGGTTTTGGCTAATTTTAGGTGAGAGTATTTAATATTGTCCTGTATTTGTTTGTGCTGGATCCTGTTGATTATTTTGAAATGACACATTTTGTGCTGTTCATGTTGTTTGTAATGTGTTTTATATGAAGACTAAACACATTAAGAAGTGATTTGTTATTGTTGGACGTGATTACAGTTTGTGTGTTGTTTGTTTAGTTGTTGAATGCTTCAGTGGAGAGTCAAACAATACAATAACTGTTCAGACTGGAGGATCTGTCACCATCCCATGTCATTATGACAAGAAATACACACAGCAGAATAAATACTGGTACTCAGAAATTGATAAATCTAGCATGTACACAAACACAACAGAGCAGAATCTGTCAGTAATTGATCATCCTGATCAGAGTCTCTTTACTGTGACTATGAGAAACTTGCAGAGCAAACACAGTGGAGATTATTATTGTACTGTGGAGACTGGAGAACAACCACCGACAATTATCACATATGAGCCTCATCTCAAGATTCAATCTGGTAAGAGATTTTGTAATGATTTGATTTCATTTTAGTGTCAAATATGTATTTCGTCATCTCAAATGACTTATGTGTGTGTGTGTGTGTGTGTGTTCAGTTCCTGATGTGTCTGTGGTGAGCAGCAGTGTATCTGGACATGAAGGTGGTGATATCAGTGTTCAGTGTCTCTACAGTTCTGGATATCAGAATAAAGTCAAACAGTGGTGCAGATATAAAGATCAGAGCTGTTACACAGTGGGGAGGACTGACACATCCCAGAATCCATCAGTCCAGATCAGTGATGATGGGAGAAGATCCTTCACTGTGCTGATGACTGGACTGAGACTGACTGATTCTGGCTGGTACTGCTGCTCTGCTGGAGATCTGCTGTTCCTGTTCAACTCACTGTCACTAAACCCAAAAGAGCAAAACACAAAGGTTCAGACATTAAAATGATGACATTCTCAATGCACAAAAACTTTGCTTTAGATAACAAAACAAGACCATATGAGCTTGTTCAGTTTTCTGCTTTTGTCACAGATATTACTGATCTGAACAAAGGTCAAAGAGACTAGAACATCACATTTTAGATGTTTTCATCAAGAATGCACAGATTGCTTCATATGCAATTTATTCAAGTCTTTGTGACTACAAAATTTTCTTTTGGTTGAATTTTTTTGTGGGTTAAATGTTCCAAATTCTACTATGATGTGACAGAAATATATTTAAAAATCTATATTTTCTCAATGATAATTGTTTACATGATTTCATCTTTCTAGATATTTTTTTGACTTTTTTTCTGTCAATAGCCTTATCTCAACTTTCAGATGTTATTTCAGACTTTTTCAAGGATTTGACATTTTTTCCCCTTGTCAATTAAAAAAAGTTATTATTTTGTTTTTGCTTCAGTTGAATATTCAACAGACTTGTCATTATTCAAATGAAATCAGTATCAACAAACTCCATCTTTCCACTGCAGGAAACACAGAAGCTGCATCTAAAGTGGCATTAGATGTATTTACACAGGTGCCATAAATGCATGAACACCACAAAATTGCAAATGCATAAATAATTTTATAAGATTAATGTTTTAAATATTTTTGAACATTCAATTAAGACATGGGAAAAATGCAATGATACCTTTAAATATGAAATATGAAAGGTGGCGGCAAATGACTGTTTTAATGAGCCATTTAGTCATTCATTATATTATTTTCTAAAATAAGTAAATAAATAATATAAACTCAACATGAATGAGTGAATATATTAATGCCTACTGGGCATGTGAGTGTCAGAACTGGACCATGTAGCAATAAAAAGTCTGCCCAATCTGATGAAACTCCTTTTCTTTTAGATCAGGCTGACGCTTTTTGCATGTGCATCATTTACCGAGGACACAGATGGCAGCAGGATGCAGATGGGAAAAAGTCAGATAGGCACAGAAAAAAAAAAAAAAAAAAAAAAAAAATCAATAATTCATAAATATTTTGCAACTACATATGAAATAAAACACAACTAAACTTACTTTGTTAGGTTTTGCTTTTGTCTGCAGGCACTGTCAGTGACAAAGTGTTAGTGTCTGTTAAAATCTGTAAAATGTTTTTCCTTTCATAATCATCTTTGTGGAATTATTCTATATTTGTCCCTGTTTTGTATATTTCATGACTAACAGTCATTTCCTTGTTGCTCTGGTGATATTCTTCCCTTCCTCATCTTTTTCATGAATATTAATAACGAAACAAAAGACACAGAAGAACCACAAAAGTACTACATGTGTATTGTAGTAAAATAAAAATAATTAAGGCTCACAATTCTAAAACCTTTAGGCTGAAATACATAAACAGAAGAGCGTTTCACACTTGGAATATTCAATCATGAGTCATTAAACACTAGATAAACTGAGGTTATCTTGTTTCAATGTTTTACACTGCTCATAATTTACTCATGATTAATCCTGGGTATTCATAAACTGATATTTTACACTGTATGCATGCAACCTGTTTACATAACGACTCTAGCATTGCACGTTCTTGGACATTTTTCCTTTCAAACATTGAAACCACTGTGTAGTAAATGTGCTATTTAATTTAGGATAAAAACAGTGCTAAACATTCTTCTAAATGTGAAATGTACATTTCCCATGGTTAAAAGCAGGGTTTAGCCTATGGCTTTAACACTATGAAAAGCTCTAGAGTTTATATGAATAAATATGTGAAGCAGAAAGTCCTCAAATATGCAAATCTGATAAATAAACACAGCTGCCCATTTTTTTTCAGTAATGCATGATGGGATATGCTTCTGTGCTTCTGTGCACTAAGGGCCCTGAGCTTTGGCATTTTTCAGACTTGGGGCAGCCTTGTGCACTTCCTGTTTGTTCACACACTCTCAAGTGACCAAGACCAAAGACCACAAGATAGTTCTTAAGAAGTCTCTTGTTGGCCTGTTTAGTCGATTAATAGATAACACTTTCAGTAAACTTTCAGTTGTATGCATGTTTAAACTGAGTTTTGGTTGCATTTTCACAGTTTTAACCAGAATGTGTCACCAGCATGTGTGTTTTGAGCACTTTGAAACAGTGGATCATTTTGCAGAGCAATTGGTTTGGAGTCTAATGACTCTTGCTCATATGACCAAGTTTCATAGTGTAGCTTTAACATACAGCCAACAACATACTGTACAGATAAAACAGATATTCATTTGAATTCAATACGTCAAATATATTTTTACATATCAAAATCAGCATTATGTATAACACATACAAAATGCAATTAGAATTAGTCTAATTGAGAAATATAATTTCTCAAAAAGTGATCACACATCTTTATCTCAATGATTATGACTGATAAAATTTACTATGTTGCAATTGCCCCTTTAGATCCCCCTCCTGAAACACTGTGAACAGAAATGTGACTGTGACCAGAACATAACTTTTCTTGAAATCTAGAACAGGGTTTCTCATCTCTGGCCCCTGTGGTCCACTTTCCTCCAGTTTAGCTCCAAACTCACCTGTTTGTAACTTTCTAGTAACCCTGAAGATCTTGATTAGTTTGTTAAGGTGTGTTTGGTTATGGTTGAGCTAAACTCTGCAGGAAAGTGGACCTCGAGACCAGAGCTGAGAATGTCTATCTTGGCTCTTACCCAGATGGCGCAAGACGTTAGTAATATGTTAATAGTGCTATAATGAGAGGAAAGGGGAAGTGCAGCAGTTACAACAACCACAGTCAAACAACTCAGATACAGGAAGAGAAACTTAAGACAATGGCTGCATTCGCAAAGACGAGTATATTCTACATTTCAGTCGGGTTTTGGCTCATTTTAGGTGAGAGTATTAATATTATCCTGTATTTGTTTGTGCTGGATCCTGCTAAACATTTTGAAATGACACATTTTGTGCTGTTCATGTTGTTTTAATGTGTTTTGTTTGAAGACTAAACACATTAAGAAATGATTTGTTATTGTTGGACATGATTACAGTTTGTGTGTTGTTTGTTTAGGTGTTGAATGCTACGGTGGTTGGTCAAACCATATGTTAACTGTTCAGACTGGAGGATCTGTCACCATCCCATGTCATTATGACAAGAAATACACACAGCAGAAGAAATACTGGTACTCAGAAATTGATAAATCTAAAACATACACAAACACAACAGAGGAGAATCTGTCAGTAATTGATCATCCTGATCAGAGTCTCTTTACTGTGACTATGAGAAACCTGCAGAACAAACACAATGGAACTTATTATTGTACTGTGGAGACTGGAGAACAACCATCGACAACTGTCACATATGAGCCTCATCTCAACATTCAATCTGGTAAGAGATTGTGTAATTGTTTTAATCTCATTCTAATGTCAAATTCTCTGATTCACACATATGCATTTTATCATCTCAAATGACTGTTATGTGTGTGTGTGTGTTCAGTTCCTGATGTGTCTGTGGTGAACAGCAGTGTATCTGGACATGAAGGTGGTGATATCAGTGTTCAGTGTCTCTACAGTTCTGGATATCAGAATAAAGTCAAACAGTGGTGCAGATATAAAGATCAGAGCTGTTACACAGTGGGGAGGACTGACACATCCCAGAATCCATCAGTCCAGATCAGTGATGATGGGAGAAGATCCTTCACTGTGCTGATGACTGGACTGAGACTGACTGATTCTGGCTGGTACTGGTGTTCTGTAGGAGATTCACTGAATCCTGTTCATCTCACTGTAACCGAGGCAGAACCAGGCACAGTGAAAGTCACGTCAGTATTCAAACATTTCACACTGGCATTTCTCAGAATCGTCTTCCTAGAACTATTCTGTATTTGTTTGCGTTTCATCATCATTCACTATTTCCTCGATTTATTTTGCCTTTTACTCTAACAATAATTTCCTCATAGCCTTTGTGATTTTCTTATCTGTTTCTGTTTTTTTTTTTTTTTCTTTGCAGATGTGCAACAGGACTTAATGAGAATAATAATAATACATCTGATGTCAATGACAAACCACAAAAGTACTACATCTGTATTGTTTAAAATAAAATAAAGCTTAAACTAATTCTACATACTGTATGTTAGACTGAAATATATTACCAGCGTTAAATTAAGTTCTGATGAATGTTTATTTCAGATATGACTTATTTTCTGATACCTATTATGCAGCTAAATTAGTCCCACATCATATGTGGAGCTCTTTGAATGAAAAGATTTTAAAATGTTTTTTATTTCCCACAGAAATAATAAACTCCTGACTGTGTGGCTTCCAGTTTCAGCTGTGCTTCTGCTGTTATTGATTCTGGTCGGTGTTTTCACCTGGAGATGGAGACAGAGACCCAGTCAGTTTGACCTCTATGTTTATTTGTTTGAAAATTCAATTAATTCCATGCCATTTTATAATTTATTTCAAAAGCACAGATTCTATATTCTGTTAATATCATATTATTGTTTCTAATTTTTTTTTTAAATGAAGAGCAAGACAAACCCCAAATCAGAGAGAGAAATGGCAGCACCACTGACATAGTAAGTCTGTTAATTTATAAGAATGTAGTTATGAAAATATTTGTATGACAATATAAGTGTATTTTTACAGATTTTCTCATTTGTATTGACTTTTTTTTAAACAGTCTTGAACATTCTAAGACTGGGTTACCTTTTTCATTACTATGTCTGATCATTTGCCAGGTTTTAGCAGACATAGTACACATTCCATGTCATCATCGAAACCAATCAATACATTTTTTGAGCAAAATATGAGAATCAAGCAAAAGCAATTGATATTGGTTTCACTTTTTTTCTGGTCACAGGGGTTAATTATCATTTACATTTTTAGAGCCAAATTAAAACTTGTAGTTTAGTAAATGAGTCTATAAGTTGATATCTTGATATTTTGTGTGTGAAATGCAGATCTACTCTAAACCTGAAGATCCTGTGATATACAGCACTATAAATGATGAAAACCCAAATGTAAGTAGACCAGACATGCACTGATGTGATGATATTTCAGACATGAATATATCCTGTATAATTACAATCCCTTTCTCCACAGGATCCCAGCAAGGACATAACCACCTACAGTACTATTGATCATGTTCCTGGGAGTGAAGCAGTAAGTTTTACAGAAATGTTGGCAGTTTATATCATGTGTTTATGGTACTGCTGGCAGTAAATTTAAAATGATCTCACACTTCCAGAATCCTCCAGCAGGTGGAACAATATACAGCACTGTGGCTCCACACTGACAGCAACAGTGAGAAAAACACAGGAAGAGATCCTGCTGACCAAGAGAAACAAAATTAGCAATAGAGAACTGTCATCACAAATCTTTTTGGTAGATTTTTGGTTTGTTTTAACAAATACACAAACACTGAATCCACTCATGCAGTTGACTTTTTCCTCTTAATTTTCATTTGCACATTGGTTGTGAACTTTTGACCTAATATTTTATTTTCAAAAGGACCTATATGAACTGATGTGAGGGTAAAAATGTAAAGGATTATTGTAAATGAAGTTCATACTTCATAACTAGCTTGTTTTGCTGTTTTATTGCATATTAAAAGACCTTTCCTGAGAAAATGGGATTGTTTTTAACAGTATGTACAGTTATAATTTCTATTTAAGTATCCCTGTTTCATTTCTTCACTGTAAAAATCACTTTCAGTGTATTTGTGAAATATTTATTTGCTTTATGCTTATTCAACAGACTAGACTTAAAGGATCTGTGTATGTAAACTATTAGATGTTTGTGTTTGCTAAATGACTAATGTCTGTAATGCATTTTTTCTTGTAATCCAAATAGCAGATTTTTCTAATTCCTATTAAATAAGTTTGAGTTTTCTTGTGTTTTGTCACTTTTTTTTTTTTTTCAGTCCTGGTCATTAGATCCTATGCTGAGTTTTTCAATCATCATGCACTTTAAGATGCTTTATAACATTTTTGAACCACTAGATGTCGCATGGGAGCACTGCATCTCAGACCAAAACAAACATGATTTTTGGCCACACCTTCGCCCTCCTAGTCACCCTAAACTTAGCCAATAACCAGTGTTGCCAAGTCCGCAGTTTTCCAGTGGAATTGGGCTACGTTACCCCTGTTGCTGTGGGTTGTTTCTGATGTCCGGGGGTTGAAGCGGCATCAAAATTTAAGACAGCAGAAAAAACACATAGGATTCGTAAAATATATTTCAAATTACCTAGATCTCAATCTAACTGAGCATCTGGACCAACAAACGCAGTCCATGGAGGCCTCACTCTGCAACTTGCAGGACTTAAAGGATCTGCTTCTAATGTCTTGGTGTCAGATAGATTCAGAGGTCTCGTGGAGTCCATGCCTTGACACATCAGAGTTGTTTTGGCAGCATGAGGGGGACCTAAACCATATTAGTCAGGTGGTTTTAAACGAGAACTCCACTTCCAGAACAACAATTTACAAATGATTTACTCCCCCCTTGTCATCCAAGATGTTCATGTCTTTCTTTCTTCAGTCGTAAAGAAATGATGTTTTTTGAGGAAAACATTTCAGCATTTTTCTCCATATAATGGACTGATATAGATTTATTTTGAACTTCCAAAATACAGTTTAAATGTGGCTTCAAATGATCCCAAATGCGGGTTGTAAATGGTCCCAGCCGAGAAAGAAGGGTCTTATTTAGCATAACGATCGGTTATTTTAATAAAAATAATACAATTTATATACTTTTTTAATGCCAAGCGCTTATCTTGTCTTACTCTGCCTGGACTGTTTTTGTTCCGGTTCATGACAGTTAGGGTATGTCGAAAAAACTCCCACCTCATGTTCTCCCTCAACTTCAAAATCATCCTATATCACTGTTTTACCTTTTTTAGTAAGGATGTTTGATCATCTTTGGCTGTTCACTTTTTTGGTCGGAACTTCTGAAAATAACCGATTGTTTCGCTAGTGTCATGAATCCGGTCCGCCCGCCACCAGAGGTCGCCTGTAGATTTCACACCACACAGACTGTTGCATCACACCCCGGACTACATTTCCCATGACCCATTGCGCTGATTGGATGCAGGTGTTTGAGCAATCAGCGCAATGGGTAATGGGAAACGTAGTCCGGGGTGTGATGCAACAGTCTGTGTGGTGTGAAATTTACAGGCGACCTCTGGTGGCGGGCAGACCGGACAGGATTCATGAGAGCTAGATTAGACCCTTCTTCCTTGGCTGGGATCATTTACAACCACATTTGGGATTGTTTGAAGCTGCATTTAAACTGCATTTTGGAAGTTCAAAATCGGGGCACCATATCAGTCCTGTCACAAGCGCAGTCTCTGTGGCTCCTCCCGTCCCGCGCCAACAGGAACCCTCTCCCGAATATTGACTACGTTTCCCACAATCCCGTGCCTGGGGCCGCTCTCTTCCGGTTCCGGGTCTCGCGGTTCACATCCGCTCTGGCGGCCATTTCAGCGTGCCTCGCCGGCGGGTTCGTCGCGAAGTTTTGTTGGTCATGCCCTCAATACTGAGCGTTATTTATCGGACTGCCTTTACTGTTATCAACCGGACTGTTACCTCTCTTAGTGAACCTTTGGTGCCTGCCTTTCGTCGACCCTCGCTATCCCCACGGACTATTGCTCTTGATCGCTGCCGGCCCCGACCCTTTGCATGGACTCTGACCACTCCTTTGTATTTGCCTTCGTTGCCCCAGTCCGTTGTTGTTGACCCTCGCCTGTTTGTTTTGTCCGATTTCAATAAACCGTTGCATATGGATCCTACGACTCAAGATTCGTCATTGACCGCGTCACAGAAAACTTCGCCGCCTTCGGATCCAGCGACGGTTTCACAGTTCGCGTCGGAGATGTCTGCTCAAGCTACCATGCTAACCCAGCACCAGCAACAACTAGAACGGCTCACCGCCCTGACGGAGCAGTTGGTGCAAGCGGTTCAAGGATTACAGGTAGCTGCACCTCCCGTCGCCACTTCTCCACCGCCACCTGCACAACCCCCAGCGATTCAGCCTGTCGCCGCCAGCCCCCGACTTGCCTTCCCAGAAAAATTTTATGGAACAGCAGACAAATGTAAGGGATTTTTGTTACAATGTACCCTGTTTGTCAATCAACAGCCCAATCTTTACGCTACGGACGAGAGCAAGATAGCGTTTGTTTGCTCTCTTCTGACTGGAAAGGCACTCGAGTGGGCCACCGCGGTGTGGGACCTCAGGCAATCCACTTACCCCATGTTTGCTAATTTCCTCGTAAGCTTTAAGGAGGTCTTCCAACCTGCTCCAGAAGGAAGTGAGGCGGGGGAGCAGATTATGGCGTTGCGGCAAGGACGCCGCACGGCCGCTGAATATGCTCTGGATTTTAGAACACTGGCAGCGCAAAGTGGATGGAATGACGGTCCTCTCAAGTTGCATTACCGCAAGGGACTCAACGCGGATCTGCAGGTGGAGCTTGCCTGTCGTGATGAGGGACTTTCACTGAGTCAATACATCGACCTCTCCGTCAGGATCGACAAAGTAATGCGGTATCGCAAGCCCAGCCGGAGTCTCCCTGCAACGTTTCTGCCGCAGCCGTCGGCTTCCACTAACCCTGAGCCTATGCAGCTGGGAACGACAAGACTCACCGTCGAGGAGAGGGAGCGTCGTTTGCGTAACAACCTCTGTCTCTACTGCGGACAGGCGGGTCACATCCGCGCCACCTGCCCGACTCGTCCTCCACGACCTCCCACCTCGGTGAGTGCTTCTAAAACCTGTTTGAATCATTGTGAGATACCTGTAACGCTTAATTCAGACGGCATATCAGTCTCTACCAAGGCTCTAATTGATTCCGGCGCTGCCGGCAACTTTATTGACAAAGACTTTGTGCATGCTAACCGTTTGCCTGTTCTGTCTTGTGCTCACCCCGTGGCAGTGGCCGCCCTCGACGGGAGACCATTAGGGACGAGCCGCGTCAATCACGTCACCAAGGACCTCACCCTCCGTGTTGAACCCGGTCATCAGGAAACAATCCAGTTCTTTGTGATAACCTCACCACAGTCACCCCTCATCTTAGGCTATCCATGGCTTAACCGTCACGAACCCACCATCTCCTGGGCTAGGAGGAGAACGGCTCACCGCCCTGACGGAGCAGTTGGTGCAAGCGGTTCAAGGATTACAGGTAGCTGCACCTCCCGTCGCCACTTCTCCACCGCCACCTGCACAACCCCCAGCGATTCAGCCTGTCGCCGCCAGCCCCCGACTTGCCTTCCCAGAAAAATTTTATGGAACAGCAGACAAATGTAAGGGATTTTTGTTACAATGTACCCTGTTTGTCAATCAACAGCCCAATCTTTACGCTACGGACGAGAGCAAGATAGCGTTTGTTTGCTCTCTTCTGACTGGAAAGGCACTCGAGTGGGCCACCGCGGTGTGGGACCTCAGGCAATCCACTTACCCCATGTTTGCTAATTTCCTCGTAAGCTTTAAGGAGGTCTTCCAACCTGCTCCAGAAGGAAGTGAGGCGGGGGAGCAGATTATGGCGTTGCGGCAAGGACGCCGCACGGCCGCTGAATATGCTCTGGATTTTAGAACACTGGCAGCGCAAAGTGGATGGAATGACGGTCCTCTCAAGTTGCATTACCGCAAGGGACTCAACGCGGATCTGCAGGTGGAGCTTGCCTGTCGTGATGAGGGACTTTCACTGAGTCAATACATCGACCTCTCCGTCAGGATCGACAAAGTAATGCGGTATCGCAAGCCCAGCCGGAGTCTCCCTGCAACGTTTCTGCCGCAGCCGTCGGCTTCCACTAACCCTGAGCCTATGCAGCTGGGAACGACAAGACTCACCGTCGAGGAGAGGGAGCGTCGTTTGCGTAACAACCTCTGTCTCTACTGCGGACAGGCGGGTCACATCCGCGCCACCTGCCCGACTCGTCCTCCACGACCTCCCACCTCGGTGAGTGCTTCTAAAACCTGTTTGAATCATTGTGAGATACCTGTAACGCTTAATTCAGACGGCATATCAGTCTCTACCAAGGCTCTAATTGATTCCGGCGCTGCCGGCAACTTTATTGACAAAGACTTTGTGCATGCTAACCGTTTGCCTGTTCTGTCTTGTGCTCACCCCGTGGCAGTGGCCGCCCTCGACGGGAGACCATTAGGGACGAGCCGCGTCAATCACGTCACCAAGGACCTCACCCTCCGTGTTGAACCCGGTCATCAGGAAACAATCCAGTTCTTTGTGATAACCTCACCACAGTCACCCCTCATCTTAGGCTATCCATGGCTTAACCGTCACGAACCCACCATCTCCTGGGCTAGAGGAGTCATCACCCACTGGTCACCGCACTGCCTGGAACACTGCGTCCACCCAACTCCTCAAACACCACCCAAGCCAGCCACGCCTCCACCTTGCAGCACCATCCCCGTGGAATACCAGGACCTGCTCGAGGCATTTAGCACAGTCAAGGCAACTGAGTTGCCACCTCACAGGCCAGGGGACTGTGCTATTGATTTAACACCTGGGGCCACACCACCTCGAGGTCGTGTTTTCCCACTCTCACAGCCAGAGTCCCTGGCTATGGAGAAATACATCGAGGAAGAACTAGCTAAGGGATTCATTCGACCCTCAACCTTTCCTTTCTCAGCTGGTTTCTTCTTCGTGAAGAAGAAAGATGGAGGTTTGCGGCCATGTATCGATTACCGTTCCCTTAATGAAGTAACCATTAAGTACCGATACCCTCTACCCCTCGTCCCGCCAGCTTTGGAACAGCTACGGTCTGCAAGGTACTACACAAAGCTAGATCTTCGCTCAGCCTACAACCTGATCCGCATCCGAAAAGGCGACGACTGGAAGACGGCTTTCTCCACCACCTCAGGCCACTACGAGTACCGGGTGATGCCCTTCGGCCTGGTCAATAGTCCGTCTTATTTTCAAGCGTTTGTTAATGATGTATTCAGAGATATGCTGAACCGTTGGGTCATTGTGTACATGGACGATATTCTTGTCTACTCCAACTCCTATGCCGAACATGTCCAGCACGTCAGGTCAGTCCTCCAACGCCTTGTCCAACATAAATTGTATGCCAAGGAGGAGAAGTGTCAATTTCATCAGCAGAGTATTGCCTTTTTGGGGTACATCATCAGCCCGGAAGGTGTGGCTATGGATGAAACTAAGGTCAAGGCCGTACAAAACTGGCCCCAGCCCAGAACCCTCAAGGAGCTGCAACGATTCCTAGGATTCTCCAACTTTTACCGAAGATTCATTCGCAATTTCAGCTCGGTTGCCGCCCCACTCACAGCTATGGTCAAGAAGGGGGAAACCCGCCTCACCTGGTCACCTGACGCCCTGAGTGCCTTCCATGAGCTTCGGCGGAGGTTCACCTCAGCTCCCGTCCTCCGGCACCCAGATCCTCAGCTACCCTTCCTCGTTGAAGTCGATGCCTCAATCACAGGGGTGGGGGCTGTGCTTTCACAA
The DNA here is from genome assembly GCF_022985175.1 of Labeo rohita. NCBI lineage: Eukaryota > Metazoa > Chordata > Actinopteri > Cypriniformes > Cyprinidae > Labeo > Labeo rohita. The sequence continues at coordinate 139,837 of NW_026127472.1, forward strand.
AACAGGGACAGCCTCCAAAGACCTTCCCCTGCGCCTTTTTCTCCCACAAGCTCAGCCCAGCCGAGAAGAACTACGATGTGGGTAACCGTGAGCTCCTTGCTATTAAGCTCCCACTAGAAGAGTGGAGGCACTGGTTGGAGGGGGCCCGTAATCCTTTTGTCATCTTGACTGATCACAAGAACCTGGAGTACCTCCGATCCGCCAAGGTCCTTAACCATCGACAAGCTAGATGGGCACTCTTCTTTACCCGGTTTGATTTCACCATAAACTACCGTCCTGGGTCCCAAAATCTCAAAGCTGACGCCCTGTCTCGCATACACGAACCCAACCATGCCATCCATCCACCAGAGTCCATCCTTCCAGCGTCCATAATTGTCGCACCAGTCACCTGGGACATCATGACAGAAATCACGGAGGCCCAGGCCCAAGAGCCTCCTCCAACAGAGTGTCCAGACAACCTCACTTACGTACCCGCAGTGCTTCGCCCACGCATCCTCTCCGAGGTCCACACCGCACCCAGCTCAGGGCATCCAGGTATCGAGGCCACACTCGATCTCCTGCACAATCGTTTCTGGTGGCCCACAATGCGCCATGACACCACAACTTTGTTAAGAACTGTGTCACCTGCTGTACCACTAAGACTCCACGTCAACTACCCGCGGGTCTGTTGCAACCCTTGCCAGTTCCCAAGCGCCCCTGGTCCCACATAGCCGTGGACAGACCTCCCTCCTTCCCAGGGTCACACTACCATTCTGTCCGTGGTTGACAGATTCTCTAAAGGCTCCCGCTTCATCCCTCTCCCGAAGTTACCCACGGCCATGGAAACAGCTGAGGCTCTCTGCAACGCCGTCCCAGAAGATATCGTGTCTGATCGTGGCCCTCAGTTCACCTCCCGCCTCTGGTCAAACTTTCTCCGTCTTCTGGGAGTAAACGTAAGCCTGACGTCAGGATATCATCCGGAGGCCAACGGCCAGGTTGAGAGGCTGAACCAGGAGTTGACCCGGTTTCTACGCTTATATTGCCACGACCACCAGGAGGACTGGAGCCGTTACCTCCTCTGGGCTGAATACGCCCAGAACTCTATTCGTAAAGCATCTACTAACTTAACACCTTTTCAGTGTGTCCTAGGGTTCCAACCTCCCATATTTCCCTGGTCAGGGGAGCCATCAGACTTACCCGCGGTCAACTCCTGGTTCCGACGGAGCGAGCAGACCTGGAACCGAGCCCACGTGCACTTGCAAAGAGCGGTCCGCAGAACCCAGGCCCAGGCGGATCGCTGACGTCGACCCAACCCGACCTACGAACCCGGCCAATGGGTCTGGCTCTCGACCCGGGACCTGCGCCTCCATCTACCTTGCAAGAAACTAAGCCCCAGGTATGTGGGTCCATTTAAGATCGTACGTCAAATCACTCCTGTGTCATTCAGACTTGCTTTACCACCCGAGTACCGTATCTCACCAACTTTTCATGTTTCCCTGTTAAAGCCCGCTGGCCCCCCCGGATGGGGGGGGGATCCTAGACGAGACCGCTTCACAGAGACCAGCCCCCCTGCTCATCGATGGCGAGGAGGCCTACCGAGTCAACACTATACTGGACTCCCGACGCCGGAGCGGTCGCCTACAGTACCTGGTCGACTGGGAGGGCTACGGCCCCGAGGAGCGGTCCTGGGTGCCCGCCGAAGACATCTTGGATCCCTCTCTCACCGTGGACTTCCACACTGCTCACCCGGATCGGCCAGGGCCCCGACCCAGGGGTAGACCCCGGCGTCGGTTGCCTCCTCGTGCCAGGAGGCACTCGCAGGGGGGGGGGGGGGCTCTGTCACAAGCGCGGTCTCTGTGGCTCCTCCCGTCCCGCGCCAGCGGGAACCCTCTCCCGAATATTGACTACGTTTCCCACAATCCCGTGCCTGGGGCCGCTCTCTTCCGGTTCCGGGTCTCGCGGTTCACATCCGCTCTGGCGGCCATTTCAGCGTGCCTCGCCGGCGCCTCGTCGCGAAGTTTTGTTGGTCATGCCCTCAATCCTGAGCGTTATTTATCGGACTGCCTTTACTGTTATCAACCGGACTGTTACCTCTCTTAGTGAACCTTTGCTGCCTGCCTTTCGTCGACCCTCGCTATCCCCACGGACTATTGCTCTTGATCGCTGCCGGCCCCGACCCTTTGCATGGACTCTGACCACTCCTTTGTATTTGCCTTCGTTGCCCCAGTCCATTGTTGTTGACCCTCGCCTGTTTGTTTTGTCCGATTTCAATAAACCGTTGCATATGGATCCTACGACTCAAGATTCGTCATTGACCGCGTCACAAGTCCATTATATGAAGAATAATATTTTTATGACACCTCATCTTTAGAAAGCAGGTTGTCTCTGACAAACAAATCTGTACAAAAATAGGAAACGGCTTACCAGGAAATGAAATGTTCATTTCAGGTTCTGTTTTTTACACTCTGACCGTCTCATGGCTCATCCTCTGATTCTCTATTGTGGTTTACTTTACACTGCAGGTAAGACACAGAAAATACATTCTACCCTCAAAACAAGATTTTATATTAGTTTTTATAAACTACTTTATATGTGGCAGCTGTTGTTCTTTTGTGTATTTTATTGATTTTACTTTTTAAAGACATGTGCAGCAAAGTCAGAAAGCAGTATATTGAATGTATTTTAAATTGCCTTGCTGTTTAGTTGACATCAGTGGTTTGTAAGACTTGAATACAAAGGAAAATGTATTAATTTCACACTGCATGAGAATAAGATAACCTTTTAGTAGCTTCAGCAGCAGTTTCAGCAACCACAAGATTGCAACACTGATTTTTGACCTGTGGTAAAAATGTGTCCCATAACGGAACTTGTAAAGTCACAAACATTTTAAAATGAATCAGAGATGATAATGTTCTTAACACAAATGTACCATTTGATATGATATCTTTAATCTTTATCCCACTATCCCCAAAAAGTCCCCAGACCATAACATAATACTTTATTTTATATTAAATATTAAATATAAGAGGCCCCATATTGCATATGCTAAAACATGTTGTGAGCAAATGTAAGAAGGATGTTGCACAAAAATGCAAATGAAAAATTTCTGGTGTGTGTTGTCTGCAGGAACTTTAGGCATGAAGACATTAGACCATGTGACTGTAAGAGAAGGAGGAGCCATTACAATCCCCTGTCTGTATGACAATCAGTATAAATCAAACCCAAAATACTGGTGTAAAGGGTATTTTTGGCATTCTTGCAAAATTAAAGCCCGTGCAAATGATACAGGGAAATGGACAGTAACTGATTCTCCAGCCAACAATATTTTTACTGTAAAACTCAACAAACTGACGTCCTCAGACTCTGGATTTTACTGGTGTGCTGTGGAGATCGGGCACTCATACAGAACCAGATGATAGAAAAAAATTGTATGTAACTGTTAAAAAAGGTAAATAAGTTGTTTATAGTGAATTATTATTTATCACATTTCTACTGTATGGTATGTGATTTTATGCTTTAGTAAATATTGTTTTGTTTAGATTTGGAATATTTAATATTTAAGGTTTTGCTGTCTGTGTTTAGTTCCTGATGTGTCTGTGGTGAGCAGCAGTGTATCTGGACATGAAGGTGGTGATATCAGTGTTCAGTGTCTCTACAGTTCTGGATATAAGAATAAACTCAAACAGTGGTGCAGATTTGAAGATCAAAGCTGTTACACAGTGGGAAGGACTGACACATCCCAGAATTCATTAGTCCAGATCTGTGATGATGATGGGAGAAGATCCTTCACTGTGCTGATGACTGGACTGAGACTGACTGATTCTGGCTGGTACTTCTGCTCCACTGGAGATCTGCAGGTTCCTGTTCAGCTTACTGTGATTAAGACAAAATCTGGTAAAGCTCTATCAATAATCAATATTATAAAGGCTTTGCTTCTAGAAAACAAAACAAGACCTTTAATGAGCTAGTTTCTTTTTCTGTGTTTGACAGAAAGTGTGACCATACAACCTGGCACTGTGAGGACACGTTAGTATATTTAAATTATCAAGATTCTTTAGTAACTTCTAAACTTGAAGTAATATTATGCAGCAAAAAAGTCTTTGTGCAGACTACAAAATTTGTGAATGTTTTTATGTGGTTCCCATATCCAAAATACACAATGTGACATAGAAACATATTTGGTTCTCAGATTTGTCTGTTGATAAGTGCATGCTTTTATTTTATTTTTCAGATGGCATGAGGAGCATTTCTGTGTGTCACAGACTAGACCTGTGTGTGGAAAGCATTAGACGATCTGTGTTTGCTAAATGACTAATGTCTGTAGTGCATTTTTTTTTCTTTAAATGTCACTCTTTTTATTCAAATGGCAGATTTTTTAAATTTCTAATAAAACTTTAAAATATCTTTTCCTCCTCATGGATCCTATTCTGCAGATATTGTTTATTATCATGCACTTTAGCTGTTTTATTAAAGCAATCAAACTTAATCGGATGTTCATTTTCACACAGACCCGCTGCATAGAAAATAACCCTGTGATTTGTGCTGCATCATATCAGAAATATAAATACTCACTGAATTTATTGGACTTATTTCATACTACATTTCTGACATGAATGCTCATGAATGTTCATGTGAGTGAAGCAGTGAAGCCTCCAGCAGGTGGAGCAATATACAGCATGATATACAACACTGTTGCTCCACAATGCTCCACAATTTTGTATTATAGTCTCTGTTTATTTTCTTCACTGTTTTGTTTACTTGTACAGTGTTCTTTTCTCTTTCATGCATTCTTACAAACAAGCATATGTGAAATTAAGTAAATAGTATTGCAGTTGTGTATAGATGTGAAAAAAACATCACTGGAATGGTCTTTTATTGATGTAATCTGACCTAATGGGTCTGATGTGGTGAACAGGGAGTTGCCCTGCAGTGGTTGTGGGTTCAGTATAAAAGCGGTGTGAGGTGCTGACTGCAAAATGGCACATTTTCTCATTAGCTAATGCTTATGCGGTTTAAGGTGATATTTCTGGTCTTCCTCTGAAACAGGAGGAAACAGAAACACTGTTGTGCACCCGGCTGTAAGATGATTCTCTTATTTCTGGTCTGTTAACATTTTTAAACTATTGTATCGTATTCAGTTAAAATTGTTTATAATTATTAGTAATTTTTCAGTATAGGTATTTCCATAATGTGCAGTTTATGCATGTCTACATGTTTTTCCTATACTTAATCTTGTCTACAGATGGTGCTGAAATTGAGAAAATGAATATAGGAGAGAAATCTGGATCACCTGGCATTATTCCATGTCTATATAAAAAAAATATAAAAAAACCATCAATACTGGTGTAAGGGATTGCAATGGATTACTTGCAAAATATTGGCATATGCAAATGAGACAGGAAAATATTCCCTCACTGATTATCCAAACCAGAATATTTTTACAGTGCTCTGGGAAAATCTGCAGACCTCAGACTCTGGATATTACTGGTGTGCTGTGGAGATCGGTGACTATAACATCCCAGACGACAGTTATTATTTGTATCTGAAGGTACAATCAGGTAAGAATATCTTTCCAAACTGAATCTTTTCTTGAAGAAACATGTTTATGAATTTTACTGAAATAAAATAATGAAGCTATAAGTAATGTTAGAAATTATGTAAAAGGTTTTTTGACAATAAGAGTATTATGCTATTTTGAGTTTAGCGGCTGACAGAATCATTCAGTAGGCTACATGTTCTGTCATCAGTGTAAGAATGTACATTCATAATCATATTGTTTAATTCCAGAATTGTTTTTTAACCCTTTCAGCTCCTGATGTGTCTGTGGTGAGCAGCAGTGTATCTGGACATGAAGGTGGTGATATCAGTGTTCAGTGTCTCTACAGTTCTGAATATCAGAATAAACTCAAACAGTGGTGCAGATATAAAGATAAGAAATGTTTCACAGTGGGGAGGACTGACACATCCCAGAATTCATCAGTCCAGATCAGTGATGATGGGAGAAGAGACTGAGACTGACTGATTCTGGCTGGTACTTCTGCTAGGAGAGGCACTGAATCCTGTTCAACTTACTGTAACCAAGGCAAAACCTAGTAAAGCTCAATCAATAACCAAAACTATAAAGGCTTTTTTTTTATTTTGACAAAAATTAACCTAATGAAACTTGTTCACTTTTTCTACTTTTGATGAAATTATTATCATTTTAATGGCACTGAGGAGAACATGTTAGTATTTTAATGATCAAGATTCTTTGCTAACATCTAAACTTGAAATGCTTTATTGCTCCATAATATATTTATTCAAGTCTTTGTGAATACACAATGTGTGAATATTTTATGTGGGTTTAATGTATCCAAATCTACATGATGTGACATAGAAACTATTTGGTTCTCATGTTTGTCTGTTGATAAGTGTTGCTTTTTATTTCATCTTTCAGATCTTTGTGGAGCGTTTCTGTCTGTCACAGAACTAGAGGAATTTTCTTTATGTCAACCTGAAGGATCAGATGATTATAAAAGTTTTGAAAAAACCTGTATTTGTATTCTATATTTGCTTTATGCTTATTCAGCAGACTACACTTAAGAGATCTGTATGAAAACTATTAGATGCCTGTGTTTGCTAAATGACTAATGTCTGTAATTTTTTTTTCATTACATGCCACTCTTTTCATTCAAATTGCAGATTTTTCTAATCCTCTTAAATAATTTTGAGTCTTTTTGTGCTTTTTTCACGTTTTTCTGTCATGGGCATTAAATCATATTCTGCAGAGATTGTCCATTATCATGCAACTCTTTTAAATCAATCCAACTTAAAGGTGCTTTATACGGTTTTCAACCACTAGATGTCGCACTGGAGCTCCGCATCTCACACCAAAACAAACCAAAACTTCATAATAATAGGACTAATAATAAAATTAATAATAATAATAATAATAATAATAATAATAATAATAATAATAATGACATAAAAAAAAGGTTAAAATATGAATTATTGTTCTGTTGTTGTTCATTTTAACACAGACTGTGATTTAGGCCGCGTCATGTCAGAAATATAAATACAAAGTTATGACCACCAAACTTGCTCATTGCATTTATTGGATTATTTCATACTATATTTCTGACATGAATGCTCATGAATGTCCCTGTGAGTGAAACAGAAAAGCCTCCAGCAGGTGAAGCAATATAAAGCCTGATATACAGCACTGTGGCTCCACACTGACCAAAAGAAACAAAAGCAGATGACTTGTCATCACAGCGTTTTGTGTGTGTTTTTCAGCTTGTTTTAATTAATACCTATTTTACACACCTAATATATTATTTTCAAAAGGACCTATACAGATGTGTCAAGACTATTGAAAATTCAAAAGATTATTGTAAATTAATGCAGAGTTCATAACTACTATAAAAGTACTCTCCTGAGAAAATGGCATTGTCTTATAGCAGTACATATTTTTTGTATTTTGTATTATAGAGTCTGTTTAATTTCTTCACTGTTAAACTTGTGGCAAATGTGGTGAAAAAGTGGAGCAGAAGTCAATGTCTTTGTGAATAAATAAGTGTTGCTTCAGTTCTTGTGTGTTTTTGTGGTTGTGGTTCAGCTGTGCAGACGCTTTTATTTTTTGCTCAGAAGTTTAACATGACCACTACAGGAAACAGTGCAGCCTCAATGCTTTTAAGTAACTGTACCTAAAGATATGATATTTTTTTTTTAGGTATTTAGAATCTCTCATATTTTTCAGAAAATATAAGAGACTGGGGATGTTTTCTTATCACAGACTTTGATATAATGTTTCCATATTTCTCTGCTATGAATGGTTGTGACATCATTTGATGTGTAACATGTTTGAAAACATGGACAGTTTAGATTGTGCAATCATCAGTTATTTTGTTAGTGTAATGTGGAGAGGGAGACGAGAAGCGAGGGGATCCATGTGCAAGCTTTTATTCAAGGGACGAGACAGATACATCGTCAAACAGGCAGGGTCAGAACAACAAACAGGTATGTTGGGATGAGGCTCAAGAGTAGTCCGTGAGGCAGGCGTGGGTAGTCCGGGATGTAAATCAACAGTCAGTGTATAATGACGAGCGAGGCAGGGTGAGGGTTGGAGGACCAGGTCCATGAGGCAGGACCAGCAGAGCAGGAACCCTCCTGGGCGGAGCCAGAAGCGCTGAAGCCCTCCAGGGCGGAGCAGGGCAGAGCAGGAGGCGCAGGGGCCCGCGTCATGGACTGGGACCTGGGGAGAGCAGGGACAGAGTAGGCAGACAGGAGAGAAGCAGAGAGTGTATAGGTTAACGCCACCACCATAGGAGGTTCTACAGCCGGAGCCGACACCTCTGGAGGCATTGGTGCGGCTTCTCCGGCAGAAGAGGCCTCTGGGGCGGACTCGTGGTCAGACGGGACCTCAGGGGTGTACTGTGCAGCCCATATACTCAGAATAGTGACCGCCAACAAACTGGCAGACAAAACGTGACGAGGCTCTGGAAGGTCGGACGAGACCCGACTGGACGTGTCGTGACGAAACTTTGGACAGACAGTGGAGACGTGACGGGGCTCTGAGAGATCAGACGAGACCTGAGGCTCTGGACAGATGAAACATGACAGGACTCTGAGAGGTCAGACAAGACGAGATGAGGCTCTGGGCGGTCAGACAAGACGTGACTTGGTTCGTGGGGATCAGCGGTGACGTGACTTGGTTTGTAGAGACCAGCTCTGACTTGACTCCGGAAAGACAGCTCTGACTTGGCTTGACTCGACTTAGGAAGAGCGGCTCTGACTTGACTCTGGAACAACAGCCATAGCTTGACTTGACACAGGAAACACAGCTGTAACTTGACTGGACTTGGAAACTTGACTTAGGAAACGCAGCTGCAACTTTACATGGCTCTGGTATGGCAGCTGTGACGTGACGGAGCTCCGTTTTCGCCGCCATTTGACGAGCGGGTTGCGGGGCCGGCGTTACCGTAATGTCGCATTCCTCATCCGCGACATCCACAGTAAAAGATGAACCCACACACACACACACAACAGAGCATAGTCCATGAAAGCGGCTAGTGATGAGCGCGGACCCTCGCGTCTCAGCCTCCCCCCTTAACGGCTGATTTAAACCATTGCAGAAAATCTCAACGCTGCTGGATCCTTGTGTGACCGAGTATTCTGTAATGTGGAGAGGGGATAGTGGGAGATGTAGTCCGGGATGTAAAGCAACAGTCAGTGTATAATGACAGGACCAGAGTGACATCTGGTGGTGAGCGGACCGCAGGTCACCAACCAGATTCATGACAGTTAGTCATACTTGCATGTTCAAAATTATTTTATATCAATCCCTGTGAATCCCCGAGTTGGAAAAATGATTGAACACATAATAAAACCTAAAACTTAAGCTAACAGTTATACAGTACATAAGAGTTTGTGTGTGTTGATCATTTTCATGCTTCTGCAATGTGACATTTTGTTCAGTGTGTTTGTGGGTTTAGTAAGAAAGCGGCTAAAACCATTAAGTGTGAGCTTGCTGACTGCAAAATGGCAACTTTTCTCACTAGCTAATGCTTATGTGGTTTAAGGTGATATTTCTGATCTTGCTCTGAAACAGAAGTAAACAGAGACACCGTGAGAAGTGACCTGCTTTTCTCATGCACATACACTCCACTGTAGACATGATTTACCCTCTGATTCTCTCTGGGATTTTACTTCACATCTCAGGTAAACAACTATAATACTCAGTTAGTGTTATTAAACTATTGTATGGTCTCTTTTAACCTTAAATTGTTAAAATTGTTTAATTTGAATTCTTTAAGCTAGTAATTCTTCAGTACAGTCATTTTTCCATAATGTGCAGTTTATGCATGTTTACATTTTTTGCCTACACTTAATCTTGTCTACAGATGGTGCTGGAATTGAGAAAATGAAGATAGGAGTGAAATCTGGATCACCTGGCATTATTCCATGTCTATATGATAAAAAACATGCAGAAAACCGTAAATACTGGTGTCAGGGGAAGTTGTGGGTCTCTTGCAGTATATTGGCATATGCAAATGAGACAGGAAAATATTCCCTCACTGATTATCCAAACCAGAGTATTTTTACAGTGCGATGGGAGAATCTGCAGACCTCAGACTCTGGATATTACTGGTGTGCTGTGGAGATCGGTGGCTATAACACCCCAGATGACGGTTATTACTTGTATCTGAAGGTACAATCAGGTAAGAATATCTTTCCAAATTGCACCTTTTCTCTGAGAAACATGAGTTCATGCATTTTACTGAAATAAAATAATGCAGTAATGTTATAAATTATGTAAAATGTTTTTGACAGTACACTCTTAAATGTTTTTTGTAACATCTAATCTAATTTAATCTAATTTGTAACATAAACACATTGATTCTCGTAACCAAATGTAATTTGGTGGTTGAAGTTGATATGAAGTTGACTACTCAAAAAAAAAAAAAAAAAAAAAATTAAAATTAAGTCGCTCCAACTAATGAATCTGTGGACCTGGAACCATCTTACATGAGCTTTTTCATTTCAAATCCACGGTTATCATAGCACATGTTATTTAGCATGCATATTTTATGAACAAGTATGTTACTTGTCAATGATATTACTGCAGACAATCCCCATAGAGTCAATGTAGTGTTTACTCTTTAGCACAATGGTAACCACAAAAACTTCAACATAACACAAACTCTTTTAAATGTCAAACATAACAGCACTGAATACTAGGTCTTTCCTTCACTAAAAGCACTCAACATTTACTCTCCTTATCTAGTCTTATGCAAAGCATAAGGGAACTAAAAATCAATGACCCAATTCCCAAAGTTAACAAGACCTTTTAATTGAGTTACTACAACTTAATTTTAAAAGAAATTCAGTTGGTGCAGAAATATGAGTTTACATTACATATAATATTAAGTTGATCTCATGATCAACACTATTATGTCAACTGATTAAAATAATGTTGGCAATTTTAAAGGTTTAATTAAATTATTCAAATAACATTTTTAGCGGGCTGTTAACTTTATTTAAGCTGTGGTAACAGGTCCCTTGAATAATTTTTTACAAGAACGACAATTAAACAAAAAGGGTAAACAGCTGGGAAGAAGAAGAGGAGTAAGCATGTGTGGTGGAAAGGTAGCAAGGGATGTAACATGTTTCTACAAAAAAAGAGTCTTGTTTGTGAACAATCTCTCTAAAAACTCGAAAGACTGCTGGGTTAAATAAAACCTAGCGCTGGGTAAAATATGGACATACCCAGCAATTGGGTTGTTTTGACCCAGCGGTTGGGTTACTACCCAGAAGGTTGAGTTAAAGATTTAAACATTTAAACATTTAACCCTACTGCTGGGTTAAAACAACCCAATCGGTGGGTATGTCCATATTTTACCCACCGCTAGGCTGTTTTTAACCCAGCAGTTATTATAGTGCAAGTACTTACTACCTTTTTATTCTGATGGCACTGATATGTTCATTGACATAAATAGCTGTAATAAGTGAAGCTGTAATGCACTGAAAAGAACCTCCCCATAAGAATCATTTACTTTCATTGAATTGGATCTTATTGCTGTAGTGGTTTTGAGGTGGCAGTTAAGATAATGTTTGAATTGAGGATTGCATATCGAAAGCAAACCGTCAGAGTATTATGCTATTTCGAGTTTAGCCGCTGACAGAATAATTCTGTAGGCTACAATGTTCTGTGTGCATCAGTGTAAGAATGTACATTCATAATCATATTGTTCAATTCCGGAATTGTTTTTTAACGCTTTCAGTTCCTGATGTGTCTGTGGTGAGCAGCAGTGTATCTGGACATGAAGGTGGTGATATCAGTGTTCAGTGTCTCTACAGTTCTCTATTCAACAAAAAACTCAAACAGTGGTGCAGATATAAAGATAAGAGCTGTTACACAGTGGGGAGGAATGACACATCCCAGAATCCATCAGTCCAGATCAGTGATGATGGGAGAAGATCCTTCACTGTGCTGATGACTGGACTGAGACTGACTGATTCTGGCTGGTACTGCTGCTCTATAGGAGATCTGCAGGTTCCTGTTCAACTCACGGTCACTAAACCCAAAAGAGGTAAGATCACGAACCAACTGAGCCATTAAAATGATGTCACTCTCAGTGCAGTAAAACTAACCTCATTTCCTTTCTCTCTTTTCAAGCACCTACAACTATTCCAGCAGCTACACCATCTGACTTTGAGAAAGACATGTAGGTGTAAACACACTTCAACATTTAGAAAATCAATTGCATCCAAATGCTTCTGTAGCCAGAACATTTTGTGACCTTATGTGACCCCTAGACAACCAAGGGTTGTAAAAAGGCCAAAAGTTCCATTTTATATGCTGATAGTGTCAGGCATTCACCTCAGCCACCCTCATCTGACACACCTCTGGTAGCACCGCCCACTCGATCATCGTCACCCAAATTCTAACTGTCTACACCTGTTCCTCTTTGAGCCACGCCCTATAAATAGGACACTCAGTCATTTTCTCATTGTCTGGTCTACTGTTCACATGCTGATTTCTATGATCCTTCCTGTTTGCACTCGGGCTGTGTGGCGTGGCTCATCCTTTGGACTATTGTGCATCTCCTGTTTACAAGAGCGTTCAGTTAAGAACATTTCTTATTACTTTATGCTTTGTCTTTTAAAAAAGACTTTTGTAAATAAACTATTAGATTGGATTGCCACTCATCTCTTGTCTCCTCCGTCCCCTTGTGTGAGTGTGACAGATTGTTGAAAAACTTCATTTATGGCCACATAAAATTTGTGATCTCCATTCAAAGAATCTGGCTGCATACATATTTGTGATTGAATGGCTGAAAAAAAAAAAAAAAAACATACACATACACATACAATGTTGGAGTGTAACTAGTATAATTAAATTAGTTACTTATGAAAACAATTACAAAGGGGTCCACATACAGATTTTATTCATTACTTTCAGAAACTGGCTGCTCTAAAATACGAGACACCAATGTTTCAGGAGTTTATTATATTATATATATATATATATATATATAATTATGTAGTAAAATGTTATTTTCCTTTTTTTTTCCCATTGTTTTGCAGGCACACAACGCAGTCATCAGCCAACACCAATACTATAAGTATGAATAAAATAATAAACAGTAAGGAACAGCCAAACTAAATTATTTAGATAAAAGTCAAAACTTAAGATATTGAGTCATAGCTATTGCATACAAAATTTTGACTTTTTATATCATGATTGATCACCATAGGATGCTCTTGCATAACATATAATTCTTTCATTAATAACATTATTTTCTAACTAAGAAATGTGTTTTTTTTTTTTGTTTTTTCCCGTTTCTGGCAGCTATAACTACCGAATCAAGACCTGAGACACACATGTAAGTATGAACATTATTTAGTCATTCATAATAACTGTATTACTAAACTGTTTCATGTCACCATAGTAATGTTATTTTAAATTGCAGAGAGGAAACCCATCCATCTCTAATAACAGCCTCAGAGACTGTTAATAGTGAAATACAAAGCACGGATGAGCAAAACAAGTATTTAAGGCATTTTAATGTGCATTTGCTTGAAATTATATCTCTAAATTAGACTTTACAAGATAAACTTGCTATGCATTAAAAGTGAGAATAGTTGTGTATGATAAATACTAATGTCTCTTCATCACTTACAGGCCGTTTGTGATTCTGGCTGTGTGTCTTCTAGTGATGCTTGTGCTGTTACTGACTGTTGCTCTTGTTGCCATAGTAACTTGGAGACTGAGAAAGAAGCAGAGTGAGTTTTCTAGATGACTGAAATTGCATTATTGATAAATCCAGTGTTATGGATTGTGACATTTTGTGTTATGGATGTGACACATACATGCTTAGAGAATGTATGTGTTACCAATACAGCAAACCATCTGTTCATGTTGTAATAAACCCTTGTTGACGAAGTCTAAAAAAAATCAGTATTAGAAAAATATCAGTCTATGCACAAGTTTTCTATGTTAAAAAAAGGGAAATAATCATGTGTTATGGATGAGAGACTACATACTTTGTAGGATTTCTGCGACTTAAAATGCACAAACCAGACACAATAATATCCAACAAATAGAGAAAGGATGGCTCTTCACAGAACATATGATTGTTACTTTATTTTAGATATTGTTTTTATTTTATTGTTAGGTATTTTAGAATATGTACTGTTATAGATGTGACAAGCCTGAAAATAGCACTTACCACACTAATAAAATAAAATAAAATAAAATAAATAAATATAAATAAAAAATGCTTTAAAACTTTGAGACCTCACACGAATATTTTAAAACACCAAATGTTGACATCTATGCTATCATTATAGTAAAACACTTTATTTTTTCATGGTAAGATTGACATTTGCATGGAATTAGTATGCTTCATTTACAGATACTTAACAAATAAATCAATAAATGGACATTTGACAAAATATATATAGATTTGAGTTAAAATTATTTCATTATAGTATGTAAGAAAAAAGAAATAATAAAGTGACTTAAAAGGTATCCAACTGGCAGAGTTTATGGTCTTGATGCAAACACATTTGACCACAGAATGATTACACGCTGATCAATCAGAATCAAGCATTCTAGAGGGCCGTAAAATAAATAGTATTTTATACTATTTGTGTGTTTCATTTCACAAGTAAAGTTTTGGTTTGCCAGATAACCTCTCATGCAGTGAACAGTTCGTATTTTCCTTTTTTTCCCCATAGTAAAGAACATTTTAAAAATCTTTAGAACATTCTAAAAAGAATTTTTGTGGAATGGAAAGATTCTATCAATGTCAGAGGTTCTTTAGAGTGCACATGTAAAATATGAGATTTAATCTTCATGTCTCACTTTGACAGAGGGGGGTAAAATTAGAGAAGAACATCTTAACAGCACCAGAAATGCAGTAAGTATTTTAGAATGTAATTAACACATCAATGCATTTCAGAAATCTTCAGAAAAGAACACACTCATCCAAAACTCATGAGCTAACAGTACCACTTGTGTTTGATGCAGATGTCCTCTGAAAACCAAATGACATCCAACAGTCTAGCAGTGGATGAGCTTTCAGTGATTTACAGTTCTGTGATTCATAAAGCAGTAAGTGTTTCTTCTGGATGTTTTCCATTGAGGTTTTTTGCACAAGTGATACGTGTCACAACAGTTTCGGCTAGGATTTGGCTGGGAATGATAACTATTGCATTTCTGTTGAAATGACATACTAAGGCTTGTGATGCAGAAATGAGATTCTCAGAGCTGATCTTGTTTATTCACAGCCTTTAACATCTGTGAATTCAGAAGGTGATGTGATCTACAGCGCTGTGAAAAAAACCCCAAGGCTGTGAGTTCATAACAAGAGGTGTTCTGCTCCTTCTGAATTATGAGAAAGTGAAAGTCAATAATTGTAAATTAATAATAAATCTATTTTACAGTTTCAGTTTTAAAACAGTGTGAAGGTTCAGTGCTTAACGTATGCAGCTAAAAATTTGTTTTTTTTTTTTTTTTTTTTTTTTTTTTTTATATACACGCTGGCTGGCTTTACTGTGAAAACAAAATAAATAATTCAAGTCTTACAGTACATAGTTTTGAAGTACATTTCTGAAATACATCTGCATATTACCAATATATTCCTGAAAGAATTTATTAAAATCATCTTAAATGACTCCTTCCATCTAGAGTCCCCCCCAATGAATTTTGGCCATTTCCACCACTGCGCATCATCATCTCAATGGTTGTGACTGATAAAATTTAGTATGTTACACTTGCCCCACAAATCCACCTACTAGTGAAACAGAGGCTTAAATAGTAGTGAGACTGTAACCAGAACATTTGCTTGAAAACTAAAGCAGGGTTTCTCAGCTTTGGCCCTTGAGGTCCGCTTTCCTGCAGCGTTCATCTCCAAACTCACCTGCCTGTAATTGTCTAGTAATCCTGAAGACCTTGATTAGCTTGCTCACATGTGTTTGATTAATGCTGAAATAAACTCTGCAGGAAAGTGGACTTTGAGGGTCAGAGCTGAGAAACCCTGATCTAGAGTGAATCCTCAGCTCTTAGACAGGTGATGCAAGACCTAAGTGCTAATTAAAAGTTGAAAAGGGAAGTACAGAAGTTACAACAAACACAAAGAGCTCAAGATACAAGAAGAGAAACTTATTCAAAGGCCGCATACGCAAAGACAAAAATATTTTGCATTTTAATTGGGTTTCGGCTCATTTTGGGTGAGTTTTGAGTGTCGTGCTGTGTTTGATTCTGAATCCTGTTTCTTATTTTCTAATGGCACAATTTATCTTTAGCTATTTGTGTTGCTTTTATTGTGTTTTATATTTTTATATGAAAAATAAAGAAGTGGTTTATTGTTAATCCTGGATGTAATAACAGTTTGTATTGTTTGTTAAGGTGTTAAACCCAACGATGGTGGGTGTCATAAATCTGGTCAGTGACCTGCGGTCCGCTCAACACCAGATGTCGCTCTCCCCCTATCTTTACATACAGACTGTTGCATTGCACCCCAGACTACTACTCCCATCACCCATCACGCTGATTGCGTCGGCACCTGTGGCCAGTCAGGCGCCCTATAAAAGCCCCGGACTTTCCCTCTGTGTTTACGGAGTATTGTGGTTATTGTTGTGTTTATTTGCATGGTTGTTTCGCATTCCCTAGGTTCCCTTACTTTCCTTGTTCCTGAGTTCCCTTAGTTTAGCGTTCTCGCCTGGCCATCTCGTCTCGTCTGTCTCGCCACCTGCATATGGACTACTCGCTTGTTTGTTTGGACTCTCCCTCTGCTTTGCCCCCTAACAGATTACGTTCGCCACGGATCGACCCACGCCTGCTACACGGACTATCCCCACGTCACGCCTTTGTTACACCTGTTTGCTGTTGTTCTGACCCTGCCTGTTCGACTATGTCTTTGTCTCGTCCTGTAAATAAAAGCTTGCAAATGGATCCGCTCGCCTCACTCCATAGCGAACTATTCAGATCTCCCGGATTGTCTTTTAATCGACATTTTTTGTGATGGCATAAATGAGCCTTTAAGGGCGAGACTGAGACACGAGGGTCCGTGTTCGTCTCTGGCTCCTTTTATGGACTGTGCTTTATTGACTGTGGGCTCATCTTTCATGGTCGGTGTCGCGGATGAGGAGCACGACATTGTGGTGATGCCGGGCGCGCAACCCGCTCGTGAAATGGTGGCTTCACCGGAGCACGCTCTCCTAAAGGCGGCTACAATGGACCCCGTTCGCAATATGGCGGCCACGCCGGAGCGCGCTCACGTAATGGCGGCGAAAACGGAGCTCCGTCACGTCACAGCTGCTACCCCTGAGCCAGGCAACGCTAACTGTGCGTTCACACCGCCGCCGGCGAGAGCGTCAAAGTGGCCGGAAGTCATTCATTTTCAATGTGAGCCGGCGGCGAGAAGCGGCGAGAAGCGGCGCGGCGCGTTTTGGACGGTGTGGGCGTCGGGGAGAGTTGAAGTCAGGTCAACTTTATGGTAATGAGCTATGACGCGGCTCGGCGGCAACCAATCGGAATGTAGAAGTTCACCGCTTGAGAGGTTTCCAGAGAACGCAGTCCTGTAAACTTTGGTTCCGGCCACATTAGTTCCCAACGCTTGTGTTTCAGCGGGAATGCAATTCATTTGCTCAAAACAACACTGATTTGACCAATTGCAACCAAGATGGTTTGCAATGTAGGCTGCACACAAATTCATGTTAATGTTAATTAAAGACCAAGGCTAGTAAATGTCTCCTATTATTTTGAAATTACACTAGCACTTAACCATGAACACAAAAGCCACACCACACAAATGGCTTTTAATTGGTTTATTTCGTTAGCAAACATGTAACTACAATTAAATTACATTTCTTATTTTCACGTTTAAAATATTTAATGAGGTTAACTTACACCCTACTTGTGGTCAGTCTGCACAAGATCGGCATGCTTGTTTGCTTTGCGGCCGCTTTAAATACAAGACCAAGCGTTCGATCGTCAGAGCGTCAAAGAATCTTTGCACAGCGTTGTTGGCAGCGTGCCCAGAGCGAATTTTGACGCTCTCGCCGGCGGCGGTGTGAACGCACAGTAAAGCCGCGTTTCCCAAGTCAAGTTACAGCTGTTGTTCCCAAGTCCAGTCAAGCTTCCGAGTCAAGTCAAGTACCTCCTGAGTCAAGTAAAGTCACAGCTGTCACTCCAGAGTCAAGCAAAATTACAGCTGTTGTTCCAGTGTCAAGTCACAGCCGTCGTTCCTGAGTCAAGCAAAGTCACAGCTGGTCTCTACAAATTAAGTCAAGTCACTGCTGATCTCCATGAGTCAAGTCAAGTCACCGCTGGTCTCCACAAGCCAAGTCAAGCCTCAGTTGATCTCCATGAACCAAGTCACGTCCCGTCTGACCGCCCAGAGTCAAGCCATGTCTCGTCTGACACCCCAAGGTCACGGCCTGTCATGATGGCTAGCGTGCTGGATCCACCACTAGTTTTAGTGCGAGCTGCAAACATCCCAGTGGCATCAGCTCCTTCTAATCAAACCATTAAAGAGGTCCTGCCACCCGCTGCAGCTCTTCCCTTAATGGCGGTTGCCATTTGGTGTGTGTGGGCTGCACACTCTGCTCCTGAGGTCACGTCTGTTCACAAGTCTGCTCCAGAGGTCTCGTCTGATTGTGAATCTGCGCCAGTGCCCCCTGAGGTGATGGAGCTGATGGCAGATCCTCCTAAATGGGCCGCGGATACCACCACTGAGACTCCAGAGGTGGCAGCTTTCGCTGCAGAGCCTCTGGAGGTGGCAGCACCAACTGTGGCTTCCCCAGTGGCTGAGATGCCCGCCGCAGTTTCCCCCGGTGGTGGCGGCTGAGGCTACGGAACCTCGTAAAACGGGGACGTCTGTCCTAGCTCCCTGCATGGTGGTAGTGCCCTATAATCCTCACCCAGTCAGCGTGTCCATGCCTGGCCTTGTCACGGCCACAAGGGCCACCTACGAACTCTTCTTCTCTCCTTGTTCTGTCTGCCTTCTGTCTGCTCCACCCTGGTGGGCTCCAGCTCCGCCTGCTCTGCCCTGGAGGGCTCCTGCATATTATGGAGCAATAAAGCATTTCAAGTTTAGATGTTACCAAAGAATCTTGATCATTAAAATACTAACCTTTTCTACTCAGTGCCACTATGTGTGATCATACTTTCTGTCAAAAGTAGAAAAAATAATAAGCTCATTAGGTTTTGTTTTGTTATATAAAAGCAAAGGGGTTTACTGATTGAGCTTTACCAGGTTTTCCCCAAAGTTTCTCAAAGTCACAGTAAAGAGACTCTGATCAAGATGATCAATTACTGACAGATTCTTTTCTGTTGTGTTTGTGTATGTACTAGATTTATCAATTTTCCTTACACACCAGTGTATTAACAAACTCACAAACATCAGTGTGTATTTAACTAGAGGAATTTTCTTTATATGTCAGCCTAAAGGATCAGATGATTATAAAAGTTTTGAAAAAAAAAAAAATATTCTGTATTTGTTTTATGCTTATTATACAGAATATACTTAAGAGATCTGTATGAAAACTATTAGACGTCTGTGTTTGCTAAATTACTAATGTCTGTAATGTATTTTTTTTTTACATGACACTCTTTTTATTCAAATTGCAGATTTTTTAAATTCCTATTAAATCATTTTGAGTCGTCTTGTTTTTTTTTTTCACGTGTTTTTCTGTCATGGTCATTAAATCATATTCTGCAGAGATTGTCCATTATCATGCAGCTCTTTTAAATCAATCCAACTTAAAGGTGCTATATACGGTTTTCAACCACTAGATGTCGCACGGGAGCTCCGCATCTCACACCAAAACAAAAGTGCTCTTTTAAATCAGGTGAATGGCTGGGTTCATGTGTCGCTCTTTTCATTCAAATAGCAGATTTTTCTAATTTCTAATAAAAAGTTTGGATTTTTTTCCCCTCCTCTGTCATGGATCCTATTCTGCAGGGATTGTCCATTATCATGCATCATTTTTACACAGACCTGCTGCACCTGCAACCCTGTGATTTATGCTGTGTCATGTCAGAAATATAAACACAAAGTTATGACCAACAAACTTGCTCACTGAATTTATTGGACTTATTCCATACAATATTTCTGAAATGAATGCTCATGAATGTTCATGTGTGTGAAGCAGTGAAGCCTCCAGCAGGTGGAGCAATATACAGCATGATATACAACACTGTGGCTCCACACTGACCAAGAGAAACAAAACCAACAGCAGGCGACTGTCATCACAACTTTTTGTGTGTTTTTTTAAGATTGTTTTTACTTAATACCTATTTTACATACCTAATATATTATTTTCAAAAGGACCTAAGGATGTGAGTGTCAAGACTATTGAAAATTCAAAAGATAAGTTCATAACTAACCTACTGTCAAAAAAGTCAAAAGTGCTCTCCTGAGAAAATGTCTTTTAGCAGTACATAGTTTTGTATTTAGTTTGTTTAATTTCTTCATTGTTAAACTTGTTTACTTGTACCATGTTCTTTTCTCTTTCATGCATTATAACAAGTAAATATGAAATTAAATAAATAGTATTGCAGTTGTGTATAGGTGTGAAAAAACATCACTGGAATCCTTTTTCCATCTATGGTCTTTCATTGATCTGATCTGGCCTGATGGGTCTGATGTGGTGAACAGGGAGTTGCCCTGAACCCCCCACACCCACGGTGGCAAATGTGGTGAAAAAGTGGAGCAGAAGTCAATGTCTTTATGTGAATAAATAAGTGTTGCTTCAGTTCTTGTGTGTTTTTGTGGTTGTGGTTCAGCTGTGCAGATGCTTTTATTTTTTGCTCAGAAGTTTAGCATGACCATTACAGGAAACAAGCCACAATGCTTTTAAATAATTGTACTTAATCTTATATTTTTGAGGAAGCATAAGAGACTGGGGATGTTTTCTTATCTCAGACTTTGATATAATGTTTCCATATTTCTCTGCTATGAATGGTTGTGACATCATTTGAGGTGTAACATGTTTGAAAACATGGACATTTTAGATTTTGTAAAATCATCAGTTATTTTGTTAGTCATACTTGCATGTTCACAATTATTTTATATCAATCCCTATGAACCCCCGAGTTGGAAAAAAGTGATTTAACACATAATAAAACCTACAACTTAAGCTACCAGTCATACAGTACATAACAGTTTGCATGTGTTGATCATTTTCATGCTTCTGCAATGTGACATTTTGTTCAGCGTTTGTGGGTTTAGTAAGAAAGTGGCTAAAAACTATTGAGTTTGAGGTTGCTGACTGCAAAATGGCATGTTTTCTCACTAGCTAATGCTTATGTGGTTTAAGGTGATATTTCTGGTCTTCCTCTGAAACAGGAGTAAACAGAGACACTGTAGGAAGTGACCCACTCCTGTCATGCACATGCACTCCACTGTAGACATGATTTACCCTCTGATTCTCTCTGGGATTTTACTTCACATCTCAGGTAAACAATTATAATACTCTTACATTATTAAACTAGCGTATGATCTCTTTTAACCTTAAATTGTTAAAATTGTTTAATTTGAATTCTTTAGGCTAGTAATTCTTCAGTATACCCAGCTAACAGAAAACTTTCTCCTAACGTTCTCTAAAGGTTCTCTCAAAGTTCTCCTTAAAGTTATCGAAAAAAATTCTTGCAGTAAGAGAAAGTAAAAAACTTTTTGATTAAAATTAAAATCTTACAATGTGCTTAAAAGTCAGAAGACACTTTATTTATTCTCAAACAGTTTTTTCTGACATTTATACTCTAGAAAATACTCTAGAATTTAAAGTGTATCCCAGTTCACAATTTTTGATTCACAGAACATTTGTTTTTTGTTAGACAGTAAAGTTTTCTTACCATTCCCAGAACATTCGTTTTTGTTTTTTTTAGAATGTTATTGTAACATTCCCATAATGTTTATATAACGTTCCCAGAACGTTAGTTTTTAGTTTGTTGAATGTTATTCTAACGTTCCCAGAAAGTTAGTTTTTGGTTTTAGAACATTATTGTAATGTTCCGTAACCTCTACTCCAACATGATCACTCCGCTGTACATCAGTAATCATCCAGCACAATCATGACCCAGTACACTGTCAGAAAAAAAGGTAACAGTTCTGTCGTTGGGGCAGTACCCTAAGGTACAATGTGAAAAGGTACAAATATGTACTTTAAAGTAACCGCATGTACTTTCAATGTACTAAAATGCACCTGTAAGGTACTAATATGTGCTGTGTTGAGGTAGGTAAGGTACAAAGATGTACCTTTTCACTTTTGTACTCTAGGGTACCGCCCCAGCGACAGAACTGTATCTTTTTTTCTGAGAGTGTATAATATAAGATGCCTAATCAGTATTATTAAATCCAAAGCTTGTTTTTATCTATTGTTTAATTAATAAAAAATAATCTGAGCAAATCAACAATTACACATAAGTTCTGTCCATTATGGGATTCACAGATTTTACACATCTTCAGCACTAAATAAAAAATGACTTTAACAGAATGTTTGGTTTATAAAATTTGATATTTATTCACAGATATGAATAAATGTTTGGAGTGTGCGGTTTCGAGTTCGCTCTGGCTGTATGCTCTTTTGTCCATGTGTGTTGTTGTGTTTTGTGTAGCATGCTTTGTTTGTCTTGTGTTGTTGTTGCATGCAGCTCATGTTTTTGGCTATGTGTTTTCATGCTATGTTATGTTTGGTCTTGTGCTGTGTAGCAAGCAGTTTGTTTTTTGCTAACTGCATGCTTCCATGTCATGTTTTGTGTGAGCACGCAGCTTATGAGTTTTCTCATTAGTTGTGTGTTCTTGTCTTGTTTTTCACATGGTCAGTGATTTGTTTTGCTGGCCATGTGCTCTCATGTCTATTGTCTTGACCCCACCCATCTTGTTACCTGATTGTTGGTTCATTTGCCCCACCTGTGTTTCCCTCATTACCTGCCTCATTTGCTCCCTATTTATTGTCCCTGTGTTGGAACTCCTGTGGCAGTTTGTTGTTGAATGTTGCATGTTCCTGTCCTGCCAAGCCTGCCATGTTGCCGGTAGTGTTTTTCCCATGCAGTTTTAGTTGTTTCTTTTGTTTATTTTGTGCTAATAGTCCATTCTCTCGCCCGTCCCTACACCCCGTACTCTGACAAATATTAGAATTTAAAATGTTTTTATTGATCTGATTTCTGTATTTTAATGATTTCATCTGTAGATGAATTACAGGGCTCTGTACAGGTCATTACACAAAACATCTGCAGCTTTTGATTGGAAAGACAGTTTTACAAGATTATAAAAATTCCCTTTAAATAACCATTAGGGAATGTTCTCTGTTAGTTTTTTTTTTTTTTTTAAAAAAAAACCCTTCAATGTTCTGGGAACATTATTTTATGGTTACATAAAAAAAAAAAAAAAGGAATTTAATGTTAAATTCTCTGTAAGTTATTTTAGGGTTATTTAATAACAACCATTATTTTATAGTTACAAAAAAATATATAACTTAAAAAGATTGTTCCCCTAACATTAATATTTGGTTCTAAAAAAAATAACATTAGGGGAACTACATTAGGGGAACGTTCTTCTTAGAACATTAATATAATGGAGAATGGAACGTTTTAATAACGTTTTAAATTACATTCTTAGAATATTAATTTAACGAGAGTCTGAAACATTCTAAAAACATTTTAAATGTTGTTTTAGAGCCAAACAAGAACGTTAATTCAGCGGCTAAAAAACTGGACGTATTGAACGTTCTAAGAACCTTCAGCAATAACATTTTTATACCTTACTGGGAATGTTAGGGAAACATTCTTAGAACATTAACATAATGGGGAATGGAACATTCTAATATCACTTTAAATAACATTCTTAAAACATTAATATAACAAGAGACTGAAACATTCTAAAAACATTTTAAATAACATTCTTAAAACCAAACAAGAACGTTACTACAACATTTAAAAAAACTGGACGTTTTGAACGTTCTGAGAACGTTTTCCTAACTTAATTTGAACTTTACAGGAACGTTTTTATAAGGTAAAATTGTTAGCTGGGTAGTTATTTTTCCATAATGTGCAGTTTTTCCTACACTTAATCTTGTCTACAGATGGTGCTGGAATCGAGAAAATGAATATAGGAGTGAAATCTGGATCACCTGGCATTATTCCATGTCTATATGATAAAAAACATACAGAAAACCGTAAATACTGGTGTAAGGGGATGTATTGGGTCTCTTGCGAAATACTGAAATATGCAAATGAGACAGGAAAATATTCCCTCACTGATTATCCAAACCAGAGTATTTTTACAGTGCAGTGGAAGAATCTGCAGACCTCAGACTCTGGATATTACTGGTGTGCTGTGGAGATCGGTGGCCCAGACGACGGTTATTATTTGTATCTGACGGTACAATCAGGTAAGAATATCTTTCCAAACTGAATCTTTTCTCTGAGAAACATATTTATGCATTTTACTGAAATAAAATAATGCAGCTATAAGTAATGTTATAAATTACAAGGTTTTTTTTGACAATACACTCCTAAAAAATGTTTTTGTGACATCTAATCTAATCTAATTTAATCTAATTTGCAACATAAACATGTTGATTCTTCTCACTGAATGTAATTTAGTGGTTGAAGTTGATTACTTAAAGAAAATAAATTAAGTTGCTCCAACTGATGGATCTGTGGGCCAATTTTTATTAACTTTTTCGTTTCAAAACCATGGTTATCATAGCACATGATAAATGTTATTTAGCATGTATATTTTATAAACATAAAACATATAATGGTGATTCAAGAAATGTACCAAAATGGCTGAGAAAAGCTGTAATGCACTAAAAAACTGCCCCATAAGAATAATTTACTTTCACTGAATTGGATCCCATTGTTGTAGTGGTTTTGCAGTAGCAGTGAAGATAATGTTTGAATTGAGAATTGCATACTATCAAAAGCAAACAGTAAGAGTATTATGCTATTTCCAGTTTAGCCTCTGACAGAATCATTCAGTAGGCTACAGTGTTCTGTGTACATCAGTGTAAGAATGTACATTTTTGGACATATCGTTCAAATCCAGAATTGTTTTTTAACATTTCAGTTCCTGATGTGTCTGTGGTGAGCAGCAGTGTATCTGGACATGAAGGTGGTGATATCAGTGTTCAGTGTCTCTACAGTTCTGGATATAAGAATGCAGTCAAACAGTGGTGCAGAATTAAAGATAAAAGATGTTACAACGAGGGGAGGACTGACACATCCCAGAATCCATCAGTCCAAATCACTGATGACAGGAGAAGATCCTTCACTGTGCTGATGACTGGACTGAGACTGACTGATTCTGGCTGGTACTGCTGCTCTGTAGGAGACTGGCAGGTTCCTGTTCAACTCACGGTCACTAAACCCAAACAAGGTAAGATCACAAACCAATTCAGCCATTAAAATGATGTCACTCTCAGTGCACTAAAACAAACCTAATTTCCTTCTCTCTTTTCAAGCACCTACAACTATTCCAGCAACTAAACCATCTGGCTCTAAGACAGACATGTAGGTGTAAACACACTTGACCTTTCAGAAAAACAATCGCATCCAAATACTTTTGTAGCCATACATTTTGATCTGACCTCCAGACAACAAAGGGTTGTAAAAAGGGAAAAAGTTCCATTTTATATGCTGATAGATAGTTGAAAAACTTCATTCTATGGACACTCAAAATTTATGTGATCTCCATACATATATGTGAGTGAATGACAGTTGTTGTTGTTATTGTTATTTATTATTTTTATTTATTTATTTATATTTTAGCTAAAATAACTTGGCTCCATTATGTAGTTCCAAACATATATATACAAGTTTATTTCCTATTTGGGTTTATGTATAAACAATTACAAAGGGGTTACATCCACATACAGATTTTACTCATTACTTTTAGAAATTGGCTGCTCTAAAATATGAGACACCAGTGTTTCAGGAATTTATTTCCTATTTGGGTTTATGTATATGCTTTATGCAAAGATTGATTTCAAAAAGGCCAGTGTTTCCTGTCATAGCTATTTAAAGATTTGATTTCTAAAACACTACAATAGCTATTAAATTATTTCTTGTGATGATTTTAAATCTGTATTTAACTTCAGAATGATCACAAAGTAAACACAGGTGCTAAAGTCTGATTTTGTGCTGGCTGTGCTTTAACATTAAAATTATTAGTTAGTAAAATGTTATTATTTTCCATTTTTTTTCCATTGTTTTGCAGGCACACAACGCAGTCATCAGCCAACACCAATACTATAAGTATGAATAAAATAATAAACAATAAGGAACAGCCAAACTAAATTAATTGGATAAAAGTCAAAACTTAAAATATTGAGTCATAGCTATTACATACAAATTTTTGACTTTTTATATCATGATTGATCACCATAGGAGTTTTTTTTCTTTTGTTTTTTTTGTTTGTTTGTTTGTTTTTGTTTAACAAACAGATTCTTTCATTAATAATAACATTATTTTCTAACTAAGAAATCTGTTTCTTTGTTTCTGTTTTCTGACTGGCAGCTATAACTACTGAATCAAGACCTGAGACACACATGTAAGTATGAACATTGTTCAGTCATTCATAATAACTGTATTACTAAACTGTTCCATGTCACCATAGTAATGTTATTTTTAATTGCAGAGATGAAACCCACCCATCTGTAATAACAGCCTCAGAGATTGTGAATTTGCTTGAAATTATATCTCTAAATCAGACTTAACAAGATTAACTTGCTATGCATTAAAAGTGAGAATAGTTGTGTGTGATAAATACAAATGTCTCTTCATCACTTACAGGCGTGATGTGATTCTGGCCGTGTGTCTTCTAGTGATGCTTGTGCTGTTACTGCTTGTTACTCTTGTTGCCATAGTAACTTGGAGACTGAGAAAGAAGCAGAGTGAGTTTTCTAGATGACTGAAATTGCATTATAGGGCAAATCCAGCGTTATGAATGTGACATATAAAAGCTTAGAGAATGTATCTGTTACCAATATACCAAGCCCTCTGTTTATACTGTAATAAACCATTGTTGATAGAGTCTAAACATTACAAAAATATCAGTCTATGCACAAACTATGCACAAACCAGACGCAATGATATCCAACAAATAGAGAAGGGATGGCTTTTCATAGAACATATGATTGTTACTTTATTTTAATTTTGATGTGCCTGAAGAATATGTATAGATGTGACAAGCCTGAAAATAGCACTTACCACACTAATAAAATACAATAAATAAAAATATGTTTTAAAACTTTAAGAAAGACCTCACATGGATATTTAAACCACCAAATGTTGACATCTATGCTATCATTATAGTAAAAGCCTTTTGGCTTTTTATGGTAAGATTGACATTTACATGGAATTAACCTATGCTTCATTTACAGATACTTAACAAATAAATCAATAAATGAACATTTGACAAAACATATATAGATTTGAGTTAGAATTATTTCATTATAGTATGTAAGAAAAAAGAGATAATAAAGTGACTTAAAAGGTATGCAACTAGCATGATTATAGAAAATCGCTCTCTGGGAACAGAAACGGTAAAATATGAGTTTATGGTCTTGATGCAAACACATTTGACCACAGAATGATTACACTGACCAATCAGAATCAAGCATTCTAGAGGGCCATATAAAATAAATAGTATTTTATTCTATTTATGTGTTTCATTTCACAACTAAAATTTTAGTTCGCCAAATAACCTCTCATGCAGTGAACAGTTCTTATTTACCTTTTTTCCCCTATAGTGTGAAGAACATTTTAAAAATCTTTAGAACATTCTAAAAAGAACTTTTGTGGAATGGAAAGATTCTATCGATTTCAAAGATTCTTTAGAGTGCACATGTAAAATATGATGAGATTTAATCTTCATATCTCACTCTGACAGAGAGGAGTCAAAATAGAGAAGAACATCTCAACAGCACCAGAAATGCAGTAAGTATTTTAGAATGTAATTAACACATCAAAGCATTTGAGCAATCTTCAGAAATAAACACATTTATCTAAGACTCATGAGCTAACAGTACCACTTGTGTTTGATACAGATGCCCTGTGAAAACCAAATGACATCCAACAGTCCAGCAGATGCTACTGTAAGTCATCAGTCTATATGTTCTGTAGACATTTACTGAGATGCTGATTGCAAATGAATGACCATCAGTTGTGTTTATTCACAGTCTTCTGCCTCAGTGGATGAGAGTTCAGTGATTTACAGTTCTGTGATTCATAAAGCAGTAAGTGTTTCCTCTGGATGTTCTCCAATGAGATTTTTTGCACAAGTGAAATGTGTCACAATAGTTTCTGATGGGATTTGGCTGGGAATGATAACTATTGCATTTCCGTTATGTGACGTGTAGCACTGAAATGACATAATAAGGCTTGTGATGCAGAAATGAGATTCTCAGAGCTGATCTTGTTTATTCACAGCCTTCATCATCTGTGAATTCAGAAGGTGAAGTGATCTACAGCGCTGTGAAAAAAACACCCAAGGCTTTGAGTTCATAACAAGTTCAGTTTAAATTAATAACAAATCCAGTATTAAACAGTGCTTAACATATGCAGCTAAAAATGTATGTGCGTCAGTTTTTTTTAAATATACACTGGTTGGCTTTACTGTGAAAACAAAATAAATAATTCAAGTTTTACAGTACATTTGTTGTGAGGTACATTTCTGAAGTACATCTGCATATTACAGGTATATTCCAGAATTAATTCAATAAATTCATTTTAAAGGACATCTAACATCTAGAGTCCCCCAGTGAATTTTGGCCATTTCCACCACTGCACATCATCATCTCAATAGTTGTGACTGATAAAATTTAGTATGTTACACTTGCCCCCAAATCCCCCTACTGGTGAAACAGAGGTGTAAATAGTAGTGAGACTGTGACCAAAACATTTGTTTGAAAACTAGAGCAGGGTTTCTCAGCTTTGGCCCTTCAGGTCCACTCTCCTGCAGCGTTCATCTCCAAACTCAACTGCCTGTAATTGTCTAGTAATCCTGAAGAACTTGATTAGCTTGTTCACATGTGTTTGATCAGGGCAAAACTAAACTCAGGAAAGTGGACTTTGAGGACCAGAGCTGAGAAACCCTGATCTAGAGTGAATCCTCAGCTCTTAACCAGGTGATGCAAGACGTTTAAGTGGGGGTGAGGGTGAAAAGGGAAGTACAGAAGTTACGACAAACACAGAGAAAGAACTCAAGATACAGGAAGAGAAACTTACTCAATGGGCGCATACTCAAAGACAAAAATATTCTACATTTCAATCAGGTTTTGTGCTGTGTTTTAATTCTAATCAATCCTCTTCATTATTTTCTAATGGCTCAATTTATGTGTAGCTTTTTGTGTTGCTTTTATTAAATTGCAACCTGAAAAAACCATAAAAGCTTTATCTTTTAGGTGCTTAAGGAAATTTAGCACCAGTTCAGCAAGAGATTAAGGAGACCTTGTTTTACTTTCGGGTTTTCCTCTGTGGGCTCGTCTTAGCAGAGGGAATCACGTCACCACTGGTTGGTTGCCTGGTTCTTTGAATGACATCTCTGGGAAGCCTTCTGTGGTGACTGGATAGCTGGAGAGGCTGGATGAAGCTTCGGATGGTTGCTTGGTTACCCAGATGATGCTCTCAGAGCTCAAGAGTTTCAAGCCACTTCCGCTGTTCGGTGTTTCACACAGTTAGGTCAGTTCAAGCTTCGTTTGGTTGCTTGGTTACTGAGCGTGATGAGCTGGAAGTTCTTTGAAAGTCAGAGCTGCGGGTCGCAAGGACTTTGAGAGTTTCACGAAGCTTTAGCTGGTTCTGTAGAGTTCTGGATGGCACAGTCGGTTGTGACCAAGCTGGGAGCGCTGATGAGAGCGAGCTGAAGACGGAAGGCGAATGCAACAGGCAAAAGGCAAAAGGCACTGTGTTGCGCTGGACATTTGAATTTAACCGGGCCGACGAAGTTGTCCCATGAAGTTGCATTCCAATCATTTGGGTTGCAAAGCGTACTGTTGCTCATTTGTGCATACTTTATCATGATGTCTTTCTGTCACATGGAGGCAACTTTTCTGCAAGAGTTTGTTAGTCTCTTCAATAAGTGTTGAAATGCGAACCTTGTACATAATATGAACCTTTCATTCACGTCGACATCTTGGAAATAAAATGAGCTTTCATTTAATACCAAACATCGGGCATCTTGCATACACACTAATAACTTTGTCTAACTAACTGGTTATACACACATTGGTTAGCTGCGTAGGCTACAATAAACACACCAAGCATATAAGAGACATAGACAACAAATAATTATGGGTTATTTGCGCTACTAGTAGCAGAGATAAATGATTGTCTTTAGGATTGTTGGTATAAGTTTGTGTATTCTT